>NC_139026.1:45762025-45884310 GCF_964662115.1 Mustela nivalis
AATTGGGAGGAATAGAAGAACGATGACAAGAAAAGTCAGCTGGTGACGAGAAAAAGCCATCCTTAAAACCTAGCCGAAAGACAGAAATCACACTGACAGTCCCTACCAACTACACAGTGTATCTTCGAAGGGGCTCTTGACGGGGAGTCAGGCGAGCTGAAAAGCTAAAATGAAGTAATGTCTTAAAAATCGGAATACCTTGCTGTGAATATTAGTCAGTGCTGAAGGAAACCATTGAAACTTCCCTTTATTTGCTGCTTTGGAATCCATTTTAAGTTTAAAGGCAATGTAATTTGTAATGCTCGCAGTGGAGTTGGGCTCTGTATCCATGGCTTGTAGCTGACCTTGGGCAAGTCAATGACCTACCGTCTCTTCCTCTGCAGTTTTCTCATGGTCATGAAACTTGCACTGGGGTGTGAGAAAAATTCAGTAAACTAGTGCATACAAAGGGTTCAAATGCTGGTATTGCTACTAACAATTGTAAGGATCCAGCACAGCCTACACTTGCTTCAGCTATCTGGAAATGTACAGTGAAAGTCGCTTGGAGACCAGCATTGCCCGGGTTCAGCAGGCTAACATTTCTGTGGTGTTTGCATGGAGGCCAGCCTCTACCTCATGATGTTTGTTTGCTCGGCAGCGCTTACTGAACAGCTGTTGTATTTGCTTTGTAAGCATTTTGTAGGCTAGTTCCCCCCCAACTCCGGAAAAGTCTGCAGAATTATTTACAAAATGAATACTTTAACTTATTTCATCAGCCAGACTGAATACTATCTCTATAGTTTGCCTTTAAAGCCTTTCAAGCCTGAAGAATTTCACATTCGGGGACATGTTTACTGAACTTCTGAAATGAATTCCAAATAAAATGAAAATGAGGATATCATATTTTGTAGACACCTGTCAGTTCAAAATAATGTCCCATGAAATTATTATTGCAGAACGGAGCCCTTCCTTGTCACTTTTGCCTCGGTTTGAAAACCGCAGTGGTGCCTATCAAAGGCAAACATCTAATATCTATGCTGAAGCTATCCTTTTCATCTTGTGTTTTTTATTGATGGGAAGTTTTATTATAGCGAATCTTCATCTCCCTGTCCTCGCTGTCACTGACAAATCACAGTGATATCAGAGGGGGCACTGACTTTTTGTTGGATGCTTCATTGCACATTCACTAATGTGCATTACCCTTTAGAAGAATAATCCGTTAGATCCTAGTTAATGCTGACAAGATATGCAGTCATGGGATTGCCACGGTGCATTTCAATTAGGTTTGATTTTCTTACCTATATGGTCTTAAAGCTAATTGGCTCATAGAGCTTTTGTCTTCCTGTGAAAGACAGACACATAATTATGCTAATTTGTTAAGGGAAAAGGAATATGCGTGGCACTGGGATTTTCATTGTCATTTAAAATGCTAGGTGGGGGGGGTGTCTCACCAAAGCATTCTCCTCCAGTTGAAAAGCGACTTGAATTTCAAACACATTTATCTGGGAAGTGTTTTCTCATAAGCATTTCCAGGCAACATTAGCTTTTGGTATAAATTTTATGCTTATCATATCTAAGAGGAGGACTGTCGCATTAATTCAATATCAAAGAAAATGGTCCTTTGAAATTTACACTCAAGCAATTGTTACAAAGTTAGATGGTCACTCTCAACTTGGTTAATGCACACTGACCTTTTAGCACAAATTTTTGTGTATGCCAAGAAAAAAGGGAAATGACCTCTGTGAAAGTAATGATATTATGACTGCATTCTTAAAGACTAATATTTTTTAATATTATTACCCAGCATTAGAAAATATACTTGGCACTTCTCCCACTTGACATTTGATCATTGACTTCTACAAAATAAATTCTAAGGATGCCATGTGTTCTGTGTCTTCCCCTTCAGCTACAGCAACTGGTTATTAACTTCAGATGAAGTTTTTATTGGGACAAAAGTACTGAAAATAACTTCAGGGTGGATCTTGGGAATTTAATGAACATAGCAGATGCTTACCTGGATGTATTTATAGGAGAATAGTGCAAACAATGAAACACGATGACATCACTCGAAGGTCCAGCTGTATTTACATGACTTCCTTGCATGATATCTTACAAAAACAAAGTACGAATATGCCTTCCATTCCAAAGTTCATCTAAATAAGGTGGAAATTATATATAAGCTCCAAACAGGGTTTCATAGAAGATCTTAAGTTGTGTTTATTTAGCTATTATATTTAGTTTTTCCCTTTCACTCTTAGTTAAATTGATCACATTGATAGAGGAAGCTATATTCAACCAATTCAACTTACTGATGGTCTGTACTAATGATTAGGGCAAAAAAAGTAAATGCAGTAAATGCAAAGACAAAGATATTTGAAACTTTTCATCAAGGAATTTAAAATATATTGAACCAAGAATTTATAATCTGATAGTAAAGATGGGCAGGTGGATTGTATCCATTAGGAATGCATTCAGCAGCAAGAAACAAAAAATTCAATCACAGAGGCTCATCCAATAAGTTATGTTAATTTCTCACATATAAGAAGTCTGTATATGAGCAGTTCTGGTCAGATGCAATAGTTCAATAATGTCCCATCTCCTCACTTTGCCATCTTTGGCCTGTGCTTCTGTGTTTGTGCTTTCTACCTCATGACTACAAGGTGGCTGCCACATCTCTGAGCATCTCATCAGTGTTCAAAGCAGGAGGAAGAGGCAGACAGCTGCCCTCTAGTGCCTGTCTCTTCTGTAAGGAGATAAAAGTTTCCCTATTAAGTGCCCTGCATACCTGTTGATCTGTGCCATGTGACCACAGTTAGCTGGAAAGAAGGTTGTAGAAATGAGTACTTTGTTTTTCCAACCCCTCTATTGGAAGTGACAAAGGAGAAGGAAGGTACTTGGGACTTGCTGTTGGGTCAACCTCCAAATAATATCTCCACCTAGACCACATAAATAAGGCAGAAAGAAATCAACTGTAGGAAAGGAAAGAGAAATATCTGATTTGGGATTAGGATATCATGAAAGGAGCACTTGGGCCAGGGCTTTTAAGTTATGTTAGATTTGATAAAAAGTTGGGGGCTACAAAACAATTCAGAAAAGAATAAGCAAAGGAAAGGCATGGGAGTGTCAAATGACATGGCTTGCGTGGGGAGGGAACAAATGGGAGTATTGTAGGTCTGGATCTAAAGGAATATATAAATGAGGCTGGGAAGTTGTGCACCAGGAATTGACAAAAAGATTTTGAGATTCATTTGTACAGAACTTTTATTGCAGAGCTAAGTAGTTTAACTTTTAGTGGTTTCCCAGAACCTACAAAATCAAAATAAAATGTCATAGCCTGGCAATCAAGGCTTTTGGTAATTCAGACCTACCTTGCTAAAACCTTTGGTCAAACTGGATTTCTTGTCACCCTCCGATACAACATCTTCTTTCTATACCCATACAGTGCCTCTCACTATGGATTCTACTTAAAAGTTCTCCCCATCCCTTTCCAAACTGAAGTTCTACCCATCCAGGCCCATCCCAAGAGATGTAGTGGAATCATCACTGATCACTTTAACTCTCTTTTGAACTAGTAGAGTATTTTATCGATGATGGTGTCAGTGGAAAGCATGCCCTAGGACAGATCCAGACTCCCAGTCCAGATTCAAAGATTGGAAAGAATGATGACTCAGACTCAGTTCAAGGTTGTTTTCCTTTCAGATGACTCCCAAATAGGCAAGCAAGCAGTACCAGGGATGTACGCAGGATTAAGAGGCAAGTGAGGGGGGCAGAGCTCTCTTTCGTCTCTTTGATCCCTTCTGAGGTCATGAGGGTGAGTCATCTCAGGCCTGTAAGGGGAAGAAATCTACCATACCTAAAGAGGCCAGAATTACAGGTTCAATGCCTTTTATACCTCTTGGCCAAGGGAGAGACCATATTGGTACTTGAGGGTCTATTACCATGTTAAGAATTTTTTGCTTTGGCACGATTACCTGCCGTATTCTGTCTCTGGTCAGGACCCACATACACTATCTTACCACATATTTTTTTCTAATATTAGATCTATTTATGTATATCTTTTAGACATTGTAACATAGTGGTTAAGAGCACGGTGTCAAATGGCCAGAATTTAAATCTCTACTCTACCACTCATAAACTGTGTGATCTTCAGCAATATACCTCAGTTTCCTCATCTGTGCAGTGGGGACAATAATCCTATCCACCCTGTTTGGTTTGGTTGTTGTGAGGATTAAATGAGATAGTTCATGATTCTTTAAGCTAATATCCCATATTAGTTGCTGTTGTTTGTAATTGCTGAGGGTGAATACTCTATCTCATATATATGTTCATCTTTCACATTTAAACCTTGCTCTGTGCACAATAAATATTTGAAAATAAATGAATGAATGGTTAAATTGATTGATTTCAGTGTTTTGTGGCTCTAGAAATAAGAACAACCAATGACAAAGGATAGTAACAAAAATTTTAAATGAATAGGCTTGTCTTAAATACAGAAAAGCATTAGTCCTATTAAAAGGCAGCCAGCTCGGGTGCCTGGGTGGCTCAGTGGGTTAAGCTGCTGCCTTCGGCTCAGGTCATGATCTCAGGGTCCTGGGATCGAGTCCCGCATGGGGCTCTCTGCTCAGCAGGGAGCCTGCTTCCTCCTCTCTCTCTTTGCCTGCCTCTCTGCCTACTTGTGATCTCTCTCTGTCAAATAAATAAATAAAATCTTAAAAAAAAAAAAAAAAGGCAGCCAGCTCTACACAAATAAACTGCCAGTGGAAATGCACAATTTACAACCTCCCTGGTAGTATGGAAAAATTATGAAAAGTCCCTCAAAAAATCATGGATTTTCCTGGCACCTGGGTGGCTCAGTTTCTCAAGTGTCAACTCTTGGGTTTTGGCTCAGGTCATGATCTCAGGGTCACGATCTCAGGGCCATGATCTCAGGATCGTGAAATTGAAACTCAGGTAGGGCCCCACGCTGAGCATGGAGTCTGCTTGGGATTTTTTTCCTCTCCCTATCACTATCTCTCTTCACCCCCCTGCCCCACTACCACCACTAGCATCCTCTATCTGTCTCTCAAAATAAATAAATAAAATCTTTAAAAAAAAAAATCATGGATTTTGACCAGTAATTCTATAAAGCTAAGAAAGCAACACAAGAATACAGTTACAGGTTAAAATGAAACAACATAAAAGTCGATGAAAATTAGTTTTAAAAAATGTTAAATATCTGAGCTAAACCCACATTTTAACTGAAAAAAAAAATGGCATCACAGATTAAGTGAAAACAAAAGGATAAAATCATAGAGAATATAAGCCCATTTCTTTTAAAAGCAATAATAATAAAAAGAACACACAGTATCTTGTTTGCATGTGAGAAAATAAGCCTGGGGAGAGATATATAGAATATTAGCTGCTATCTTTTAGTGAAAATATGAATGATCTTTATTTTTTCTATATTATCTTTTGAAATTTTCATGACAGCTGGAAAAAAATAAAGATTTCTTTTTATAAAAGCCATCCTCTTAAAAGTTGTTTTCACAAGCACCAGTGTAATGGCCTGTGGTTCTCAGCACATTTACACACTCATCAGAACTGTCAACAGTCTGTTTTCGGATGTGAAGTCAGTGGGTGGTGTGGTGGAAATGAGGAACCTAGAAGCAGACCTGTTCAAATCCCATGTCTGCTAAATTCTTGTGTGACCTTAGGTATACCTTTATTCAATTGTAAGGAGTCCAGTGGTTGTTCCTATAGCATTGCTATGAAGTGTAGGTAAATTTACTTCTGATGTAAATGTCTGGCCTTAGGGATTTTCAAATGTTAAAACAAAATAGCCCCAATCAACCTAACAATAAGGAGCATAAGAAACCCAAATTTGGAGTACACACACACACACATACACAGGCGTGCGCGCGCATTTTAGCAGCAGACAGGATGACAAACAGTTCTCTAGAATGCTTGTCAATTCTACATTTATCACTATATAGAAATGACCTAATTACACTTAGAAAATAAAAAAAAAAACTGTTCTGTCTTCTGATTGATAGGTCCGTGATCAAAAGATCGAGACTGATACAAAGTGAAGGTCAAGCAAAGCTTTATCTCGTGCCAAGCATCAAGAATCAAACGGACTAGTCGGGGCCACCTCTTACAGAGAGGGCGACCCCTCCCTGCCTTACAGACTAACTTTTAAAGGGCAAAGGCCATGTGGTTGAGCCTGGCCACACACAGGTGGCCAATGAGATTGTAACACACAGAGAAAGTTGCACAGTCATGCTAGGCCACACACGGGTGGCCAATTGGATTACAATTTACCCTATAGTAGATATTTGAACTAGCCTATCACCTTGGTCAGCATTGGCGCCCAAAAGGCGGGGCTCACACTCCTTGGTAGCCAGGGAGACAGTATTCGTGCTCCACTGATTGGATGTCTCCACCTGGCCTGACCTGCCCTTGTATTTGGGCTCTGTTGCCTGGGACTGGTCGACCATATTTTACTAGTTTCCTGGACTTGCTTTTAAGTATGTCCTCTGGGGTGGGGGGGGGCAGTGTCAGTTTAAGTTTTACTGCATAAACAACAAAATGGCTGTTCAACCGAGATGAAATCACTCTGGCTAAATAGGGCCTTACCTGATAAGTGATAGAGAATGACAGAAAAATCTCTCTTTACTCGGACACTTTCTTTTCCTTACTTTGCTTCTGCCTGATCTCATTCTGTTTCTTTTTTTTTTTTTTTTTTTTTAAAGATTTTATTTATTTATTTGACAGAGAGAGATTACAAGTAGGCAGAGAGGCAGGCAGAGAGAGAGAGAGGGAAGCAGGCTCCCTGCCAAGCAGAGAGCCCGATGCGGGACTCGATCCCAGGACCCTGAGATCATGACCTGAGCCGAAGGCAGCGGCTTAACCCACTGAGCCACCCAGGCGCCCCTCTCATTCTGTTTCTTTATGGACATTGTCTTCTTGGTGTGACCCCAGAATCCCCGCATTAGAGTCCATAGGAACTGTATAAAAAGTTCCTATCCAGTGGCCCTGTGCATCTTCTGTAAGTCTGCTTACCACAAGCTTCAAGCTTCCCTGTTTGTGAGGTGAGTTTTGGTCTCTGTATACTTGAATTCACATATTGCTGCTTCTTGATGTTTCCATTTAAATTTAGTGTCCAGCTGGGCATATTTGAACTTGTGATTGACCTGGCAACCTCCAAAGATGCTTCTTTTGGTTATTGCCCCACAATTCATATCTCTGTGATTGGAAGCAACTAACTCTCCATGCCCAGAATAGGCCCCTGGGATGCCATTGACTGTGAAGAGGGGTTGATCTGATGAAATTTGCAGGAATGTTATAGGGATTCTAGGGACAATACAGCAACTTAATATGACCATTGGCATATAGGCAGACAGCAAATGCTTCAGTAACAAAACTTGACATGTTTTGATACAGCATGACCCCAAATCAAAAAATTAACTTTGATAAAATATGATAGATACTATTTCTAAATTTTGGTTTTGAAGACAAAATTAACAACTTAGCCTTATTAAATTAGGCTTGTATACCATATAGACTTGTAATATAAAGCAAATCTTCATGGCAATAATCCACCCACTCATTCATTCTCATGAGTTGAAGTAGGTCATTCTGACATGCGTAGACCAAAAGTTACATTCATATTGCCATTTCAGGCCTAATTCTTTTTTGAAATAAGAAATTTCCAAAGTACTATATTAAGAAAAATTTTACTCAATGCTGAAAGCAGTTACTTATTTATGTTCTCACAGAATCATATATTGAATGCCCATCTCAAAATGTAGACACTAGTTATAAATATTGCAAGCAAAGATGCTTGCCATGGAAATCTGAAAACCTGGGTCTAGCCTCAGGTCCTCCAATAGTTATATGACCTCACATGGAAAGCTGCCTTCCTTTGGGTTGGTAAATACCGCTGTGAACTGAGAGAGATAAAACAACAGGCTCTAAGATCCCACTATTAACATGTCTTTTTTTCTTAATTTCTAACAGGTGTTTGCAAAAAGTATAACAGAGCATTTGGAACTAATTGCAAATTTACTGCCCCATCATTGCCATTAATATGAAAGGCCATTTTAACTGTTGTGTCATATACTTAGTCCCCATAATTACTACTGATTAAATTCTCACAAAATATGACTTCTTCTACACAGCTCTTCCAATATGATTTGCTCATCATTGCCTAATGGACTAAGTAAAACAGTATTTTATGAAACATGAAAGGACATTTGTGAATATGTTACTTTTTATAAAGTCATATTAATTTAACAAATTATGTTTGCAAAGACAGATTTTTAAAGCTGATGTTGCTTATATTCTATGAATAATTCGATAATTATTTTGGTATCATCACTGATTTCTTTTCAGTGAGAACTCCATTTAACCTAATACTTTTTCTTCGCTGTCAGACAAAGGAGCTAAAGTAGGGGGTGATGACTATTTTGGTAGTATAAACATTCTGTTCAACAATGTAGGCAAAAGACAAACTGACTCTTATAGATTTCCAATAAATATTCTCTCAATTTGGTAACCACAGTCTACTCTGCCACACCCTCACACCATCTGCTTTTACCCTTACAACTATAGGATGGAAACTGAAACTTTCTACAAATACAAGCAGCATGCAGGAGAAAGAAGAATTCAATCATAATATATTTGAAAAACCTCCTATAGATTGTCAGTATAATTAAATGGGTGTATTAATCTGAGTTCTCTAGAGAAAAAGAACCATTAGGGAATATATATATATATATTTATTTTATATATATTATTTATTATATATTATATATTTCATTATATATTATTGATTTTATATATGTGTGTGTATATATATATATTTTTTTATTATAAGGAATTGGCTCACATAGTTATGATGACTAGGAAATCCCAAGATCTGTGATGGGTAAGCTGGAGATCCAGAAAAGCCAATAATATAGTTCCAGTATAAGGGTGCAATGGCCTGAGAACCAGGAGAACCAATAAGTGTTCCCTTCCAGCCCAAGTCCAAGTCCTAAAGCAGAAGAGCTTTTGAAGATAGATAAGCAGAGACAGCAAATTCTTTGTGTTCTACTCCGACTTTCAACAGGTTATTGGATAAGGCCCACCCACATTCAGGAAGACAGTCTGCTTTACGCTGTCAACCAATTCAAATGCTAATTTCATCCAGAAACACAATCACAGACACATCCAGAATATTGTTCAATCAAATATCTGGACAACTCGTGGCCCAATCAAATTGACACATAAAATTAACTATCACGATGGGTCTTAAAATTGTAGAATCCAACTCTATCCATTTGGAACTAAGAAAGCTGTATTCCAGGGGTGGAAGAGCCCAACTCATACAATTAGTGGGAGATCCAAGACCATAACCTGAATTTTTATATTTTATGATGTATATTATATTATTATATTATGTTTTCATTCAACTCTCATTGCCACATATAGTTGCCACAGTAATTCTTTTCAAACTGATTTAAATATGATCTTCTCCATGTTAATGAATCCTGTGTGTGTGTGTGTGTGTTTGTAGGAGCATAATGTTCATGTCTAATAGATATGTGATCTTGAAAAAGTCATTAATATTTTTGAGCCTTAGTTTTTTCGTTAGTAAATGGGGATAATAATTGTACGTATCTCATGAGTTCTTCACAAAGATTAATCAGGTCAGTGTATTAAGGGTAAACTCTTAGAGTGATGGAAGTACAGTGAGTGCTACCTAAGCATTAGCTTTTATGATGAATTGTTATAAAATTTTATGTTTTTTCCTTTTTCATCCCCTTAGCCCCATCCCTTTCTGCCCTTCCCATGGTCAGGGGTGTCAATTGGTCTCCTGTCTTTCTCTGATACGGTATCTCATTCTGTAAGTGCTCAGGTATTTCACCATCAAGCTCTACCATCACAGCCCAGAAAGGAGAACGGCATGTCTGAATTGTAAGGGGCAAGGGGAAAAAATGGTTCAGACCAATTAGGAGAGGTAAGGAGGGTCCAGATCATACACCCAGCTGTTCTGTCCTGACTCCTCTCTGTTAGGTTTAGGCAAAACAGCCAAACCATCATGTGTGCCACGTCCCCTGCAGTCTTCAGCTGTTCACTGAAGTAGCACATTCCAGTGTGGCCATCATGTTTCCTCTGCACCTCTGATAGGCAGTAAGCTGGTAGATGAGGGTAGATGATGGGGAGGAAGGATTCACAAGTGCTTCTCAGGTTGTTATCTTTTGTAGTTCAGTTTACTAAAATGAGAAACTTAGAAAAATTAAGATTTAAAAATAATCAGAATCTCAAGTTTGGACATATTAAATTTGAGATTCCTTCCAGACATCCCCTTGGAGATATCAGGTAGCACTTAGACTCATGAGTCTATGGGACTCAGGGGAAAGACTGGCTGGAGGTAGACATTTGAGAAGTATTAGCCTACGAAGAATGTGTAAAGTCTGGTACTTAATAAATATTTCCTTAAAGATAGATTAAAAATAGAAGATGTCTAGGAAGAAACCCTAAATCCCACCAGCATTTAGAAGATGGACCAAAGAAGAGTCAGCAATGGAAGTGAGAAGGAACATCACAGAAGCTGGAGAAAATCTGGGATAATGTGATGGCTCAGAAGCTAAGAGTAGAAAGTTTCAGGAAGAAAAATATAGTCAACTGTGCCAAGTAGCTGCTGAGAATGAGGTGAGGATATGTACATGTCTGTTGGACCTGGCACTTGCAGGTCATTGGTGAGCTGGGCAAGATTAAGTCAGTGTTAAATGAGAGCGGCTGAAGAGTGAAATAGGGATAAGGATTAAGCAGAGACTCTAGAGGATTTGCTTGAAAATATTTCATGAGATGGGGAACAAAGACATGGGCCATCAGTAGAGAGAGATGGGAACTCCATGAAGGTCTGATTTTCAAGATGGCTTGTACATATTTATATATTTGTAGGAATAATCCAGTAGTGAGGAAGGAGCTCCTTTTTTTTTTTCTTTACTTTATTTATTTATTTGACAGAGAAAGAGAGAAAGAGAGTGAGTGGAAAAGCAGGGGGAGTGGGAAAAGAGAAGCAGGCTCCCCGCTAAGCAGGGAGCACGATATGGGGCTCAATTCCAGGACCCTAAGATCATGACCTGAGCTGTAGGCAGACTCTCAACCAACAAAATGAACCACCCAGGTGCCCCAGGAAGGAACTCTTGACGTGGAAGACAGAAGAGGAAGAAAACTCTTGAGACTGTGTCAAAGGATGGGAGCACAAGTGGGGAGATTTGCCTTTTATAAAACAGGAAAGGACTGAAGGGCAAGATGGTGACTTCATAACCATTGTATGCCCAGTGTATACAGTATTTGGCATATATTAGAAGTTCAGTAAATATTTGCTGAGTGAATCAAGTAAACCTCCATTGCAGGCCATGGAAACAAACAAGCAGCAGGCCCGAGGAAAGAGTGAAGAGCAAAGAGAGGGACATGACTTACTCATACTCCTTGAGTACTTAATGCTTATTATAGAATGCATTCTCTGTGATCCTGATCAGACAATTTAGTTACATTTTTAAAAAATCATGCTTGATTTTTTTAAAATGTGAAGACAGAGTCTATGTGGCATTTAATTTAGTTTTTAATTTATTTGGTGGTTTCTATGATCACCTAACAATGTAAATTCTCAACTGCTGTTTTTTATCTTGGTAATTCTTTTTCAGATTCATAGCAGGAATCTAATAATTTATTGATATGCATATAATTTTCCTTAGTTTTCATGATTCAGAGCTAATAAAATTATTGATTATAATAAACCAAAACCCCTATTTACAACTCATTCATCTATTTGACCTTAAAGATGCATATTGGCACTTGGTAAGATCTAATTCACTGTCTGTGTTTACAAGGTTAGGAAAGGGGTAATGTAAAAAATGCCTGTATACTCTGGAGAGATTCACATAAACTCACTTTTTTGTGCCTACCTTAGGATGTTTAGATGAAATGGAAGATAGATTATCTGTTATTAAGTATCTTATAAATACATTTTGGGGCACCTGGGTGGCTCAGTCAGTTAAGCATCAGACCCTTGATTTCAGCTCAGGTCATGATCTCACAGTCATGGGATAGAGCCCTACATCAGGCTCTATGCTCAGCATGGAGTCTGCTTTTCCCTCTCCCTCTGTTCCTCCCCCTCTCTCATACTCTCTCTCAAATATAAATAAATAAATAAATAAATAAATAAATATCTAATAAATGCATTTGGAGCATAGAGGACTCAATAATATATTTTTAAAGATTTGTTACTTAGCAATTGTCTTCCTCAAAGTATATGACAGTCTTCAGTCCTCAAAAATTAAATACTGTGGGGCGCCTGGGTGGCTCAGTGGGTTAAGCCGCTGCCTTCGGCTCAGGTCATGATCTCAGGGTCCTGGGATCGAGTCCCGCATGAGGCTCTCTGCTCAGCAGGGAGCCTGCTTCCTCCTCTCTCTCTCTCTGCCTGCCTCTCTGCCTACTTGTGATCTCTCTCTGTCAAATAAACAAATAAAATCTTTAAAAAAAAAAAACCTTTAAAAAAAAAAATTAAATACTGTAAAGAAAGCATATCAAAAAAATACTTTTGCCTGGGGTGCATGGGTGGCTCAGTGGATTAAGTCTCTGCCTTTGGCCCAGGTCATGATCTCAGGGTCCTGAGATTGAACCCCGCATCGAGCTCTCTGCTGAGCAGGGAGCCTGCTTTCCTCTCTTTTTCTCTGCCTGCTGCTGTGCCTACTTATGCTCTCTGTCAAATAAATAAATAAAATCTTTAAAAATAAATAAATAAATAAAATACTTCTGCCTACCAGAAATACTTAAGCTTTTTTTTCTTTTTCCTTCAGGAATGATTCTACTGATGTTAATAAATAATGAAACTTGATCATTGCATTTGGAGTCAAGGGAGTAATAAATTTTGTGGTTCTCATATATTTCTCTAGGTTAATGTAATACAAATAGAAATGATATATACACTGTAATGGTTATATGAATAATGAATGCTGCTGCATTTTTATTATATGGTAATTCAAAATTGAAAAGTAATATACTCCATAGAATTCTGATGAGTTAATAACAAATGTGAATTTATTCTCACACATTCAGTGAATGAAATTTTTTGTTATTTCATTCTGGACTTACTGTGAAATTTTTATTTGTAGCTTGTTAGGAAATTATTAAAGATTGAACTCAGTTCTTATTATTTCTCTTGTGAAGCTATCCCAACATTTTGATTATTTATTTGAACTTTCTTGAGATTCTGAGTGATACCAATAGTCGCCATCTTTAGAGTGAATTTCAGCTTAGGGAATAAGAAATTTAAATAAATTTAAATCACAAATGGGGCATGTGTCATAAAAGAACCCCCATGGAAGGGTCATTTAAACTGAGACGTGAATGATGACAAAGAGTAAAGCAATTGAAAAGTGACAAAGAGGGGCACCTGGGTGGCTCAGTGGGTTGAAGTCTCTGCCTTTGGCTCAGGTCATGATCCCAGGGTCCTGGGATCCAACCCCGCACCGGGCTCTGCTCAGCGGGGAGCCTGCCTCCCCCCTCTCTCTGCCTGCCTCTCTGCCTGCTTGTGATCTCTGTCTGTCAAATAAATAAATAAAATCTAAAAAGAAAAGAAAAGTGACAAAGAGAATAGCATACTGGAGTATGTCATGGCCCTAAATTAAAAAAAAAAACCACCACCATATTGCCCTAGCCATACCAGTGTGGTCATAAGATTCATTGTAACAGAGATTACTGGCAGTCTCCCTGCTGCCAGCCTCCCCATATACCAGCACCGACTAGTAACCAGATCTTAAGCCTTCTTTAATTTTCCCACCCTGATATTTGCTGAGAATCCCTAGAAGATGTTGGCTTTCTCATATGCACAGTTCTTTTTGTTTTGCAAGACATACAGGAGAGAAAAGTCTTCTGTCCTTGCTCCCTGGAGTCACCTGTTCTGGGGTCTCCTGGGTCTTGAAGTTGCTGTAGCTGTCGGTCATGCTGATACCTGCCTGTGTCCCTAGGAAGCTTCCAGCACAGATGCTGGTGCCATTCATTGATACATGCACCGAGGACACTGTTCATTGACTGCTGCCGAGTCTCCTCATTGAAGCCCTGGGCGCACTGATGAGCTGACTGAGCCCTCCGCGGGCCGAAGCTCTGCTCTGTACATCGCCAGAGAAAGGGAATCCCCTTCCTGACCTTCAACCCTTCCTGTGTGGTCCTTGGTTGTGCCTGTTCCCAAAATGATGTTTTGTTTTGATTTATTTTGTTTTGGACTCAACTTTTCCAGAGTTCTGGTATGAGTTTAGACCTCCTCTTTCATTTCACTGAGTCCATTGTCGTTAAATCCCTCGTTTGAGACCTAATCTTCAATTTCCCTTGCACAGTTTTCTTTCCAAGAAGCTCTTAGTCTCTCATGGAAACAGACACATAGTTATTTCTAGGTCCTAGGTGTTCTAGTTGTGCCAGATTTCCTGAATCTACAGGTGGACACACTGTTATTTCAAGCCATGGTCATTCTCATGTTACTTCTATATTTTTGGCATCTTAAGTTTCTCAACAGATACCTTTACAAAAGGTTTTTCAATAATGTGGTTATATGCAGATTCCTAAAATTCCATGTTTGATTCCAGAATTTTCATCTAGTGCTTATGAGGTGATCTAGAAACAATATATCTGATTAAACTAGCTATCCTCATCTTGTTCATCTCTTTAAACACTGATAAATAGTTCATTAGTAAAGAAATGTAATTACCTTGGGATATATTATATGAGTTGCTATATGTATAAAATTTGGTATAAATTCGTAATTTAAATAAAATGACAGTAAAGTTCACCAAGAGACAAAGCAGCATTTTCCATACTAAGCAGAGTGAGTCTAGTCTTTGCTTGCCTTCTGAAGAATGGCCACATGACTTAAAAGGACAGTTGGATTTAGAATAAGAAGGCCTGGTGCTCACTTCGGCAGCACATATACTAGAATAAGAAGGCCTGGTTATGAGCTCTGATTTTGCTACTTATTTTTTGTCCTTTAATGTTTTTGGATTTCAGTTTCCTTGTCTATGAAATAGGGGAAAACTATCTGGCCAGGCTAGTAATTAAAAAAAAAAAAAAATGCGTCTTGACATTTATTGGGTGCATACTATATTCCAGGCAAAATTCTAAGAATTTTAGAAGCTCTATCTCAAACCCCACAACAACCCTCCAAGGAAGGTACCAAAAAATGACCTTGCACACAAAACCCTACACATGGGTTATTGCAGCTTTATTCAAAACTGCTCAAACTTGGAGGCAATGTAGATATCCTTTTAGTATGGGAACAGATAAATAAATAAATAAATTGTGGTAATTCCAGACAACAGAATATTATTCAAGGCTAAAAAGAAATGAGAAAAAGCCATGGAAAGACATGGAGGAAACTTAAATTCTTATTACCAACCAAGTGAAAGAAGCCAATCGGAGAAGAGTACATTACCCTATGAATGCAACTATATGGCATTCTGAAAAAGGCAAAACTATAGAGACAGTAAAAAAAATCAGGGATGGCCAGGGTTTAGGGAAAAGGAAGGGATGAATGGATGGAGCACAGAGGATTTTCAGAGCAGTGAAAATATCTTATTATACATTTGCCCAAACCTACAGAATGGGCAACACCAAAAGTGAACCCTCATGTACGCTATGAAGTTAGGTGATTAAGACGTGTCCATATAGTTTCAATTGTAACAAGTATACTGGTCCAGTGGAGGATATTGATAATGGGGTAGATTAGCCTGTGTGGAGGCAGGAGGCATATAGGAAACCTCTACACCTTCTACTCAATTTTTCTGAGAACCTAGAATTGCTCTAAAAAAAACAAAAGTCTTAAAAAATACTGACCTTGATAGTGATTAAATAACTAGCCCAATGTCATCGAGCTATTAAGTGGAATAACTAGGCTTCAGATTTAGACCGTCTGACTCCAAATTGCTGCACTTAACTGGTGTGCTATATGGGAGAGAATGTTCAAATGTCCATGAGTGGTATCAACTCTGAAATCACTATGTTACTTTTCTCTGAAATAGGTGGTTGAACCTAGTCATTTCTCAAAAAAAAGCACAACTGCATTCTTTGTAACTGACAAGTGATACCATTTCCCAGACACACATGGTGATTTTAAAATTTCAAAATCTTGGAAACTAGTCCAACAATGTAACATTTTATTCAAATACCATTGCTTACCATCATTTTAATGTCTTTGTATCCCTTTACAGATTTTCACATATTTATAAAGTTATAAAGTATACAGCTTGGCATTATGCTTATTTCACTGAGTATTTTGCACTTGTTTTAGTCTTGTATTCTTTCAAAAGATATTATTGAGCTTCTAATGTAAGCCAGGTATTGTGTAGATTCTGTGAATCATCAGGAAGCAAAATAGCCAGCATCCCTGCTTTCTTAAATAATGCCTTCGAATAAGGAGAGAATATTGTACATCTATGAGGGAAAGTGCTGAGGAAAAACAAATAAAGAAAGCGGGGTCAGGAGGCAGACAGCTACAGGAAAGATGGTATTTTAAAACTGTCTGGTCAAGGAAGACATCTCTGAAAAGGTAGTGTTCGAGGAGAGACCTGAGTGAAATGGGAGTATGAGCCCTGCATATACCTCAGGGAGAGTGTTCCTAACAGTAAGACAGTACATACAAAGGCCCTGAGGTCACAGGGAGCTTGCTGTGTTTGAAAAGCAGCAAGGAGACCAGAATGGAAGGAGTGAAATGAGTTGGGGGGGTAGGTGGAAGACAGAGGCTGGAATGGGGGGAAGGCATGAAGAGAGGATGCTGTTAGGGAGATCAGGTGGGGCCTTTGGAGGGTTTTCTAGGAAAGTACTGACATGATATAATTTATGGCTTAAAAAATTAATCTGGGTTTGTGCAGAAGATAAACTACAGAGGGTAGAGTGGAAGCAGAGAGCCCAGTTAGGAGGCTATTGTCATAACACAAGTGCAAGTGATGGGAGTTAGGGTGGTAATGGTGGAGGTCATGAGAAATGGTCTTCTGAATGTTGTTCAAAGGTAGAGCTGATTGGATTTGCCAGCTGTTGTAGCTCATGAGAGAAAGAAAGGAGGTAAAAGTGATGCCTGATTTTTTAACCCAAGCACACAGAAGATTGAAGTTGTTAGTTATGGAGAGGAAGAAAATTAGAGAAGGAGCAGATCTGTGGTGGAGGTAGGGTAGGAATCATGAGTTCAGTGTAGAAAAGATCCAGTTAGTCACTGTGCTGGTCTTAGTCTGTCAATAATCAAGGTTGTGGTTGAACTGGCCCTTGTGATCCTTATTATGATTGCAAGATGCTTTACAGTGACCACCATCAGGAAAGTTTGAAAAAATAAAAGTTTATTACTTACAGGACCTGGAAATTGTACAGCACACGTGGGACCACACAGCAAGCTTATGGGGAGAGAGAAAACGAGCGTGGGCCTAGAGCTCTGCCTTTGTGGGTAGGGGTAGGATGGGGGCCCAGGGTCTTATGACTTACTCTTTATTGATAAACTGAAAAATTAAAAATGGGAAGAGAAAAAGCAAGTGACCCAGATGGTCAGTGGTTGAAATCAACCCAAGATCTCTCCGACAAAGGAGTCTCAGTAAAGGGGAGGCAGCACCATTCTTTTTCTAGTGGATGTGGCTGGCAATGTGTTTTTTGGAGCTTGCCGCCTTGGAAGTGGGTGCCCTTTTGAAATGGATGCATTGGCAATCAAAGCTCAAGTCAGACACTTGTATTACAAAAAATAAAAAATAAATAAAAACTAAAACAGGGACGCCTGGGTGGCTCCATGGGTTAAAGCCTCTGCCTTCGGCTCAGGTCATGATCCCAGGATCCTAGGATTGAGCCCTGCATCAGAGTCTCTGCTGAGCAGAGAGCCTGCTTCCTCTCCTCCCTCTTCCTGCCTCTCTGCCTATTTTTTATCTCCTTCAAATAAATAAATAAAATCTTTTTAAAAAATAAAAATAAACAAGAACAAAACAAAACAAAACAAAAAAAAAACCAACAACTGTCAGGGTTTATGCTCCCATCATCCAAGTGGGTATGTCAAGTACACAACTGGATATACAAGTCCTCTGAGAGTGAGGTCCAAATTAATTTGAGACTGCAGTTTAGGAAAAAGAAAGGGATGAAGAACTGAGCACATAACCCTTCAACGTAGGGAAGTCAGGAAGAATGGAAAAGGAGTGACTGCCGAACCAGAGGCAGAACAGAAGACGTGGCCTCCTGGAAAGGAAGCCTGGTAAGGAAAGTATCAAGGGAGAGAGAAGGAGTCATCTATGGCAAAGGCTGCTGAGAGGTGGAGCACGAAGCCTGAGACTTGACCCCTGGACGCAGTGATGACGGTTTAGCGTCACAGGAGCTGATACAGAGACAATGGCAGGTGGAACGGAGGAACTGGAAACAATGAATACGACAACTCTTGAGACCTTTGTTTGAGAGGAGACTAAGGAAAAGGGACGGTGGCCAGCCAAGGAGATCTTTTGGTTTGTTTGGCCTGTAATATGAGAAATATTGCAGCACATTTGAAGGCAAATTAGAAAGACCCACTAGAGAGGGTGGACTAAGGATGCAGGAAAAGGGGAGAGAATTGCACAGTTCACCTCCTGTTGATGCACCGTAACGAACTTACCCACTTTGCACTGATGTTCATTTAAGCGGCTCTTGACTTTTTATGTAATGTTTCAAAGAAAGTCCTGGCATCTATTTATTTTTAATTCATTGGAACCACTTCCTTAAGATAAATATATATGAGGGGATTACTAGATCAAAGATCATGAACATTTTTTAAGACTCTTGACGGTGGGCTATTCTTTAAAAAATCAACTTACCATGTCACCAGTAATGTATAAATGATTAAGTTTTATTACAACCTGCTAGCTATGCCATGTATCTTGAGGCCATAGTTCATGAAATCCCTACAATATTTCAACTTCTAACAGACTGATAGCTCCTTAAAGACAGAGATCATGTCTTAATTATCTTTACTTCCTCCCATTGTTCAGACCAAATATTTCATTACTAATAGTAATTACAACAGCCATTTATTTGAAGTTCCTCTGTGTTAAGTCATAACAGTGTGCATATGGTGAAGTGGAAAAAAAATCACCAATTATAGTCAGACCAACCTGTATTTGAATGCCAGATTCATTATTTGGGCTTTACTTAAATCACTTTAAATTCCCCATTGGTAAAAACATTAATAATAATCCCTGCTTTCCAAGTTGTGATGAGTGTTGAAAGGAGATCTATTAAAAAAAAAATTTTTTTTTTTAAAAAAGAAAGAAAGAAAGGAGATCTATAAAGTCCCTACTACAGAGGAGGAAAATTTTGGAGGAAATAGCAGATTTGTAGAAAAACTTTCTCATGAAAACACCTTGTAAACATCTCATTTTTAAAAGACAGAAAAAAAATGAGAATCCTTCATGCAACACATCTTGTCTATAGTCCACAAAGTTCTCATCTTAGAGTTTTGTGCATCACTGTAAAATAAATCCCTATGAATTTCAATTCTAGTAAACTGTCGAAACAGCAAGCACCTGGGATGTCTCTTGGGAGGGCATAGGCTGCTACAGTAGACCTGGGATCAGCAATGACTCTAGAAATAGTACCAGGCAGTTACCTCCAGGTGGTGAAATGAGGCTTCATCTCCACACACAAGCTTAGAAATCTTGATCATTAGTCCAGCTTGCTATGGTGAGGAAAGAACACAGAGAGCACAAATGGAAGTCGAACTCATCACAACACCCAGTCAGTTTCCAAACAGGTAAGTGAATCTTTCGTGACATTAATGGTGTGAGGTTAACAGGGTAAATATTGAGATTTCTGCCTCTATCTGTTCGTGTGGCTGTATAGGAGTGAGTCAGCAGAGAATCTGTGTGATATCTAGGGAAATATCCTTAGCCTCAAAGTTGGAAACGGAAAGAAAATGCCGTGCAATTACTCAACATCTCTAAATAGTAGAGAGCCTACCACGACCACAAGAAGTTTCTTGTAAAATTTGTATCCATCCTAAAGAGAACGGAATACAAATATATCTACTGGGACAGAATGGAAAAATATATGAAAGACACTGAGTGGATATTTTCTTGGTTGTGGTTCATGTAGTTCTCAACTGACAGGGAAAAGATGACCTAGCTTGCATTTATGGTCACAAGAAAGAGAAAACAGTTAAGTAGAATAAGTCACTAAATCTAGATTTTTTTAAAATTATAACTGCATCTTGGGGACCCTGCCTTTGCATGCAGACTTCACTAAAAGACTAGTCAGTATCTTCAATTATAATCGGATGTGGGGACCAATGAATGAAAGTTAGAGACACGAGACCTCCCAGGCCTAATTCCCAACTGGGAACCTCCGCTTTGTTGTTTTCCACCAGTAAACCAAGAACCTTATTATTAAAGCTTGACTGTCCTCAGAAGAATTGTGGCTCTCATTAAGAATTATGTATGAATTCACAAGTTTATCTGTACCGTGCTGTCTTGGGGTGAAAAACCTCACACAATATTTAGTTCACTTAAGTCTATTTTAAAACATAAGCATTGCATTTAGAATTTAGTTGGAGTGTTTAAAAATAATATAGTGGTTCTGGTGTTGGTACCAGAGTTATGGATAATTCTGATTTTATCTGCGGTCTGTGGTGATGAATAACAAAGTCAAAAATAGTGCATCTGGTGTTTCAATTCATCTTAATAATAAAATTGGTCTAACTTCCTGTCTGATTCAATATTGCAGAAAACAGTCATCAAGATGGCCCAAATATATTATTTGATTCAAGAAGTCAGTCTCTATTTCCCATGAAATACAGGGTTGTCAGATTTTTTTTTAGCGTGTCTCCTGTGTGAAATATGAGCAGATAATAATGTCAAATGATGGCTTGACAATAATTTCAAAGCAGGATCTAGGATTTAGAAGCAAGATTTTAGACCAAAGAGAAACAACAGTTGTTAGGGCTTTTCTTTTAATGTCTAGTGCATAGGTACACTGTAATGTGAGGAGGACTAATGTGTTTAGATCTGTCATTTAGTAGACTTTAAAGCCTTAAAGAAAATGTGGCTTCTTAATTTTATATACCTACATATCTTCCCTGACAGATTCCACAATCTTTTTTTTTTTTTTAAGATTTTATTTATTTGACAGACAGAGATCACAAGTAGGCATAGAGGCAGGCAGAGGCGGGGGGGGGGGGGTAGCAGGTTCCCAGCTGAGCAGAAAGCCTGATGCGGGGCTCGATCCCAGCACCCCAAGATCATGACCTGAGCCGAAGGCAGAAGCTTTAACCCACTGAGCCACCCAGGTGCCCCCAGCTTCCACAATCTTAAGTTTATTTCTTAAATTGCTAGCATGGAGGGGCACGAGGGTAGCTCAGTGGGTCAAAGCCTCTGCCTTTGGCTCAGGTCATGATCCCAGGGTCCTGGGATCGAGGCCCGCATCAGGTTCTCTGCTGGGCAGGGAGCCTGCTTCCCCCTCTATCCCTGCCTGCCTCTCTGCCTACTTGTGATCTCTGACTGTCAAATAAATAAATAAAATGTTTTTAAAAAAAATTGCTAGCATTGATTACTCAGGTGATAATGGGGCTGGGTTGTGTTGTATGAAATTAGCCATTTCTATATTTAGCTGCAGTGGGAGAAATAGTTTTTCTGATCAATCCATGAAATCCTATTTAACAATTTAATCATTAGACCAGATATAGCAATCCTAATAAATAGCATGGCTCAATCATGCTTAAAGAAAAAGAAAACAAGACGAAAAACAAGAGTATTATAGGAAATGCTAGGAAGAGATGACTGATGAAATTGGCTAGGTCATGCTGTGCCTCCAAGTTATGCCACAGACAGCCTCACTCAGAATCTTTCTTCTCTAGAAATGAGATGGTTCTCGGGATGCTAAAAACTAAAATAACACATTGTGGAAAATTGTATGCTTTTTATTATTTTGCCATCTCTTCCTGCAGATGAAAAAACCACGAGAACATTGACTAAAATGTATCCCATGTTCTGTCTTTATTCATTTTTAGCTATGCAGAAAATTGTTAATTCCCACTGTGACAGAAGTATCAAGATTACCGAGAATAAAAGTTGAAAGGACACTAAATCGTAGCGTTCCTATTTGCATCTCAAAAACACATGCCCATAAACCTCATTTCATTTTACCATGTTTCTTGGTGAATTCTGTAGTTCACCAGAAGAGCAAAACACAGAATCCTATTGTAGTCATTGAAGTGAAACACAAACCACGGCGTGGGGGGGATGGAAATAAAAGACAATTTATAGCACCCTTCCGTGGTCATTAGCCTCCAGACCACCCTTGCAATCAGATCGACACTTCAGAGCCCATGGGATCTCCCTGCTCCAGCGTCTTCGTGGGAAAACTCGAGAGTCCCCCAAAACTATATTACTGTTGGTTGAATATGAGTGTGTAAGAATCAGAGGGCGCCATCTATCCTCTTTGACCCACATTGGGAATAAAGCACCCCCGGTGGCCTGTGAGGATTGCTGATTTCTTCCTTTTTTTAAAGTAACATTTATATGTTGGATGGTTTGGGACATTATCAGTTGCTGACTAGCGAACACACAGCTTGGGGGATTATTATTTCACCCTCGCACATCTATTTCGCAGCGTCCCTAAATGCTACTTAGAAGTTTGGTCTCGGTCCTTACTGGAGAGAGTGGCCGGATGTCTCCTCTGTCCTTCTGGAAAAGCGGCAGGAGTGCTGCGGTCAAGGCTGTGATTACAGTTTTGTCCTCATGGGGCGGGGGGGTGCAAACCTGAATTTGTCTGACCTCGTTTTCCAGGCTTCGTGCGCCTGAGCTCCGAGCTTTTGTCTATACAGGGTTTCTGCCTGGCCCCAATTCCAGCCATTTTCGACTCAAGTCCTTAAGCTTTTTGGCTTCTGTGTTCTGTCTCCAGCATGAGAAATGGGAAAGGAAGGGAGGGGAAGTAACATTACGTGGGGAGGCACCCAACGAGCACACAGAATGAGAATAATGGAGAAGTAGCGTTTGATGCAAGATAGAAAACATAATCAAGGGAGATGAATGTGGAAATTTCTGTTGACTTGGACATGTAACAATGAGACTAGAAAATTCTGTTGAAAGCAAGTAACTTGCTATTATGTTTGTTTACTGTACCCAGGATAATATCTGTGGTTAAATCGTGATTTTCCCCGGTCTCTAAGGAACTTTGTATTAAACCTCTGTTTTCTTCTATTTCATCCATAGATGTTTGTAACTTTTATAAAAAATATTTTTTTAAGTACAAATAGACACAATTTCACAAGGTATAGGAATGATAATATCATAAAAGTATAGTGTTCATGTATAATATATGGAAGCCTTATCTCCTCCAGTGAATTTGTACGTGAAAAAGTGAAGACTTTTACCAGTTCATGATTTTTAAAAATAGCTTATTATAAGGATGGGGGGGTTACTCCAAATTATATAGAATTTAAAGTCTTCAAAGCAGTGTATAAAATTTCTGAACTCTTAAATTTTAGGAGTCTTCTAAGGCAAAAGAGAGTTACTTTTTTTTTTTCCAACAAGAATGTTATTAGGGAATATGAAAGGGAACACTAATTAAGAGGTAATATTAAAATAGAGGAGACAGATTAATGAAATGAAGAAAAAACTAGGTTATAAAAAGCTTTTAAATTAGTAGGATAAAGGCTTCTAATCTAAATCACTTAATTTGACTGTTTCAATATTAATATTTAATTTGTAATAGACAGAAAAAAGAAAAGGATGATGAATATAAATTCTATATCCATAAAAATATAATTTAATTCAACATCTCTTAAGAGTCTTCCATATGATTTGGGATTTGGGTTGACTGCTCACGTAGCCATGGTTTGCAAGGGTGAGGTAGGCAGAACATGGAAGCAGACATTCTAAAATCAAGGAATCTGTCCCCAAATGTGCCATTTTAACATGAAACCTCGAATATGTATATTCTCTCCAAAAGCTATATCGCTTTAGAAAAGCCAAATTGTTTTGACCATTGCTTTTTCTTCTGAGCAAATTTCCTGATTGACTTTGGCTAAAGCTCTGTGATAGCTGAAACAATCAGTGGAAGTAAACACTGGAAATCCAATCAGGCCACTTCTTAGTGTGTTGATAGTATTATTGTTTCAGGAAATAAATAAAGAACCTTCATTTGATCAACAAGGTGGCTACTCAATTTCCCCTTGTCCTGAGTATCCAGAGAAGCAGTTCATTTAATTAATGGGGCTTCCTGCTGATATATAGCAAATCCATATCTTTAAGCCAAATTTATGGAGTACCTTTTATCTGTTAGTTTTAGCTGTTTTTTGTCTGATAACTAATGTGATCCTCAGAAGCCCCATGAAGGGACGCAGGTAGCATCCCATTTGGCAGATAAAGAAACTGAGGCTCAGAGAGACCTAATCATTTGACCAAGACCCAGGATTAAATCCAAGTTTGTCTTACTCTTTGACCCATCCTCTTAACAATTATATTTTGGTGTTGCAGAGTTTTCTTATTTGGTATTTACTCACCTACCTGCAACTTCCAAACACACAAGCACAATTATTTTAAGTCATGTTCAGTCTTCCTAGTAATTAGCAAACAGAGCAGGCCAGAACTTTTAAATGTGTGAGCTCATAATTCAAGAAGCTCTTACGTATTTCCCTTTTCCGCAAGGTCTTACGTTTCTAAGCATGCAATTACTGTACTTTTTCTCACTCCCTACCAGTACACATTTAGCTCCTTCATGAATCGTTCCCTTGACGGGCTCATCAGTTGCTGGGGCCGCCCAGAGCTTCAGCAGAGCAAGGATGCCAGAAATTCAGAAAGCTGGTGTTGCTGTGGTTTTCAGAATGTCTCAAAACATTCGTCTGACCAAAACTCTAGTATTGTCATTTCATGTGTGAAAGGGGTAGCTCATTCCCAGTGTAGGGTCTTAGGAAGCAAGATTAAGTCATCTGACGTGCTGTGGTAGTACAAAGGTCAAAGTTCTTGCCATCTGGAGGGGAAAAAAAGGCTTAGTCTATGAACCATTCCGTCTTTCTCCTTTTGTTCTCAACAAAAACTGGTCCTAGTCTTCTGCCTTTTTCTTCAGAATATACTCACTTCTTAACCCCCTAAATACTCAGTATACACTGAGAACATGCTGATTTTACTTTATGAGTATCAATGTTTACTAACCCTTAAAACTCAAGTTAAATGATCCTTCGGAATAAATGAAAGTCTGTGGAATTGTACGTCATGCACCCATACTTCTACACAGATTTTACTTATTTGAGAGAGAGTACATATGCAGGGGGAGGGGCAGAGGGAGACACAGACTCTCTGCTAAACAGAGAGCCCAATGAGGGGCTCAATCCTAGGACCCCAGGATCATGACCTGACCCAAAGGCAGACAGACGTTAGACTGACTGAACCACCCAGGCAACCTGGCCATGTACTTTTTTTTTTTTTTAAGATTATTTATTTGACAGAGAGAGATGACAAGTAGGCAGAGGCAGGCAGAGTGAGAAGGGGAAGCAGGCTCCCCGCTGAGCAGAAAGCCCAATGTGGGGCTGGATCCCAGGACCCTAGGATCATGACCTGAGCCGAAGGCAGAGGCTTAACCCACTGAGCCACCCAGGTACCCCTCGGACATGTACTTTTAAATGAGTTCCAACAAAGATTCATTTAGCCTAATTCACCGTGGACCACATTTTGAGAACCACTACTTAATGCCCACCAAATACTCCTCATCAACAAATCCCATAGCCTTTTATTGGTCCACATTTTTCTTAATCTCCCACAACATCTGGCAATGTTGACAAACCACTTTTGGAACTCTACTCCTGACTTCCGTTAACACCATATTCTTGATTTTCCTCTGACCCTTCTCTGTGGATAGCCTTACTGAAATCAAGTTAACCAACAAGAAAAGTTTTAGAGCCTTCTCCCTTCCTGAGAAAGACAGAGGAAGCAGCATGTAGAGATAAAAATGTAACTTTACTGTTGACTGGACTGCTGGAGATAAGACTTAGGAGCATGATAACAATATACTTCCATAACTGCCTCTCCCTCTTAGGCAAATTTACCCACTAGCCACAGGAATACCAACCAAGTGTGGCCTACTCAAAACGGACAGAGCCTTTATAACTTGCTTTACCAGTTGCAAAGAGAAGACCAGATGTTATGCTCTTTACAGACAAGCAGACCCCAGAAGGAAAGCGCAGAGCCCACATGCCCCAGTGTCTCATTCCAAATACACTAATTACACAAGCCACTTTCCCTCCCCTGGGGAAACTGTGGAGGGGAGGAATTCAGAGATATACTGTATTTGGACTGCCACCACAAAGAATAAAGCATCAGGGTTGGGGAATAAGTGTTTCCTCATAACATCAGGGGGAAAAGAAAGCCTTAGAAATGTGACAGTTATAGCATCAGATTAAAATGGATAAAAATTTGTATGATACATATGGGTATATCTAATATGTACACTTATTATATTATATTATATTATATTATATTATATTATATTACTTATGTATCAGAAAAAAGCTAACACTAAAAACACCACAACTTTTATTTCAGGGTAATGGGATAAACCGCTATGGAGAATATTCACTTCTCTTTCTAATTCTTTGTATTTTCTAAACCTTCTATCATGAGTATATTTAATTTTTATCATTAGAAAGATAAACTTTAAACTCTCAAATTAGCCACAAGAAATAGACACTAACACTGATTAAGTTTGAATTCCATTTACAACCAATATAGCATACAATTCTGAAAAACTATATTGATTTTGCCTATTAGAAGTAAGCTTCAGAAAGTTGATAAGATGAGGGGTGCCTGGGTGGCTCAGTTGGTTAAGCATCTGACTCTTGGTTGCGACTCGGGTCGTGATCTCGGGGACCTGAGATCAAGCCCTGCAATGGGCTGGGTGCTCAGCAGGGAGTCTGCTTGTCCCTCTCCCTCTGCTCCTCCCCAGCCCCCACTCTCTCTTTTCCATAAATAAATAAATAATCTTAAAAAAAAAAAAAAAGAAATTCATTTTTTTCCCTCCTGCATGGTGGAGTGGTCAAACTATCAGAGACATATTAATTACAAATGAAATATACATCGTGTTAAATCGAATCTTTGTGGTTGTGAATGAGTAGGCATTTCAGGTGAACTGTTTAACCAAATGTAATCTTCGCAAGAGTAATGTCCTGGTTTTGTAACCCTTCCTATGCCTACCATGGAACTCAGATTCCTTCAGTAACAACACAGCGTTGCTGATGATGATTCACGAATTCCTTTATTCCACAAAAGATATTTTCAATACCAACCATGTGCCAGGCACCCTTCTAGGTTCTGGAGATATAGCAGAGAACCAGGTCCCACACCAGGGGAGCTCATGTTTTAGCAAGGGAAGGAATAAAAGAAATAAGAGACTATCAGATAGTGGTAAGTGGGAAATAAGTCACAGTGATGTGATAGGGAGTGCCTGGGTGGGGGGAAGGCCTCCCTGAGGGGTGGCATTTTAACTGGAAGCGGCACAACGAGAAGGAACCCGCGTACAGTGATGTCAAACAGCTCTTGAGGGGGCAGGCAGATGCCAATGCCATGAGGTAAAAATGAGAGTAGCTTGTTTGAGGAACTGGCGAAAGGATAGGGTGGCTTGAGGGAGGGATATGAGATGAGGCTCAGAACAAACAGGAACCAGATAAAGTAGGGCCTTAGAGGCCCTAATTGAATTTAACTCTAGTGTGATAGAAAGTTGGGAGTATTTTTTTTTTAGGATTTTATTTATTTATTTGACAGACAGAGATCACAAGTAGGCAGAGAGGCAGGCAGAGAGAGAGAGGGGGAAAGCAGGCTCTCTGCTCAGCAGGGAGTCCGATGTGGGGCTCGATCCCAGGACCCCGGGATCATGACCGGAGCAGAAGGCAGAGGCTTAACCACTGAGCCATCCAGGCGCCCCAGAAAGTTGGAAGTATTTTAAGAGGGAAAGAGAAGCTGAACTCTTTGGGAAAAATCTATTTAAAAATGGATACAAAAAACTGAGAGAAGTTTTGTGTCACTTCTTGTCTGAAGCAGTGAAGAGAGAACGTATCTTGTCACAAAGAGTGGGCTGGCAGAACTCAGAAGGTACAAGAAGACAACAATAAAATGCACATTACAGATATCAAAACCACATTAGAAACAAAAGAAGTAGAACAGGTTCTGCTGAAGACATAGGCCCGAGAAAGTTTCAATTGAATAAAGACGCGTCCGTGGTTAGAGAAAATAAGTACACAAAATAAAGAGGTTAGAGACAAAGACAAAGACTAGATAACTGCACAGTTGTTGCCCTTGAAGATGAGCCAAAAAATAAGTAGAAGAGAAAGCATTCCAGTGTAGAATAGGAGAAAGCAGAGAATTTAGAATCCGTAGACTTCAGGGCACAGCGCTGCAGGAACTATCAACCCAAGGAAATGTCCTGATGAAGTTTTTTAACTTTAAAAAAGGTAGAGACTCCTGTGAGATTTCAGACAGAAACATCGGGTTAGCTACAGGACAGGCTAGCCTCAAGCCTTTGTCACTTGACAATCTAACCTCTAGACAAAATGAGGAGGCTCCTAGCTAATAATGTGAAGACAGAGACCCCAGGGAGCAATGAGCACAAAAAGTTAGAGATAGGGTGGATTCCTCTTAAAGCATCTCTCCAGAAAGACAAATGACCATTTGACCTTCCCCATCCAAATGGGGCTCCTGGGCGTGGTCCTGACTTACTGGGGTTGATCAGATGGCAGACCAGGCTGCATTCTTTCAAGACAAGTACAACATTTGGAAACCTGCCACCCTCCCAGGCAAAGATAATCCAACTGTTCTTTAGAAATAAATTGCTAAAAGCCAATCACATACATATAATTTAAACATAACAATCGTGGCTAGATTTAATCAATTCTACTGGACTGACTTATATCTATCATTCATAGGCATCATTGACTTTAGTGGACAATCTGGTGACAAAAGAAAGAAGGTCTTATTACAAAGCAGTATTTCTTTTTGTGGGGTTGGAGGGTTGCCAGGGGGTGCAGGTGGGGTGGAGGGGAGAACCTAGACTCCAGGTAAAAAGAACTGACTCAGGAATCTCTTAACAAGGGAGAGCCCAATAAATTTAAATACAGATGGAGTTTGAAATCTTTGAATTTTTTAATATGTTCCACTTTTTTCTGTGTATGTATTTGTAATAATCAAAAACACTCGTTTTTTGGATAATAACTTTATTTGCATTATTTACTACTGTGAAATGGCTTAGGATTTACATTTGGAAAGAGCATTTGAGTCTCTTGAAATTAAAAGCTTAAATCATTGGTGTGTTAAATAATACAAATGACTAAATGGGTTTAGAACTCAGACTAAAATGTATTTTGCATTACTATACGGTAACTTTGAAGTTGCGACACTGCTGTTATGCCATGGAGATTTGTATTCTACCGTAGTTGTTGTGATTTCACATAATAGAATGAAAAGAAGCTGTGCATCTCTATCATCTACCCAGAAGGAAGGAGAGACCATATATCCTCTGTTTACAGGAATTCATATACTTTGATTTTCTCTGAAATAAAATTTTTATTTTGTTTAAGATCCTTTGCTTTTCCTCACTTGCACTCATTTGAATGTCTGGCCCATGTTAGACCCTCACATATATATTTACTTGTTTGTACTTCATTTTATCGTCACCATTTTATGAGGAATCGTCAGAAATACATAACAACTTTTCTCAGGCAAGCAGAGAACTGAGGCAAATTATTCCAATGTTTTGATGCAATGAGCCGATGATTGCAATTTTTAAGCTAATTATTTCAAGTCCCTTCTTCACTTTAGCTAGGTAGTCTACATTTCTTTTTCAAATGCACAGCTTTTGCCTTCTTAGAAAGTTGCAATTTTGAGTGATTTTTAATCTTGATTTCCCATTTCACTTCCATTTGCCATATTAATCTGAGGAACTTAGACTTTAATATTGTTTCCACAGTTACAAGCTTTGAGCTAATCATGGCCCTGGGAATTGAGTTCTCAAGTGTGTATACAACCCCCTTGACTCTCAGTTCCCAGAGTCGACTGTTGGAGCTCCAAATCTTGCCCATGGGGATCAGGAGCAGTGGCTGCCTGCTCACAATGCCTGACAAACACTGGGGGTGAGCCAGGAGTCAGTGGTTCCTAATCAGCATTTGCAAGAACCGAGGAACCCATCTTTGGCCTTGCCAAAGGGGAGAAGTGTATCCCATTATCTGTAGACGGTTTCCGCTGCCTTGCAGAACCAAAAGGAAGCTGTTGGACAAAAGGAAACCCCTGTTTCTCAGAACCACGAGGTGGACTGAGATTTTCTTATCTCTTGGATTTTCCATTAAGCATCTTTCCATAGAACATAAAGCATGCTTGAAAGTTCAGTACTTTCCTCATTACCGCATTTCCAAATCCAACTCAACCTTCAGGGTTGATCTCAAGTCTTACTTTCGGTATTAAGTTATGTTTTTTATATTGGGAAGAACTTTAGTCTATAGATAAGTACAGAAAATAATATAGCAGACAATTATGTCCTATTTGATGGTTTCGTTTAATAAAAAAAGTACCACTGATGGTGTTGATGTAGTTTTTCTACCTACCCCCATCGTAATTCTCCTTTCTCCCTCTCCAGAAGCAAGTTGTACCTGATCATTAGGCTGTTGGCTCAAAGTTTTAAATGGTTGTACCGTTTTCTGGATCTCAGCTGTTTGCAAGCAGTCCAGTTCTACCTTCCTAACATGGCCAAGCTCTATGGCCCCTGACCCAAAGCAAGCATTAAAAGATCCTAAAGTATAAAAGCAGTGTGGAGCCGCGTCTGCCATTTTGACGGGGAACCATTCACCTCCTTGACCTCCCAACTCTCTCTGATTCCTGTAGCTTTGAGCATTTGGTCCAGTTTCCAATCACTTCTTTTGTGCTAACTCTATGTATAGCAGCTGTATTGTTTCCTTGAAAAAAAAAATACATTCTCAAAAACAGTTCCATTTTTCTTTTACAACAAACTGTGAAAGAATCCTCTTAGGGTTTTAGTATCACAGTCGATTATGCTTGTAAGCCAATCTCTTTATCAGAGAAGTGTCACTTAGAAGTGTGCTTTACTTCATAGAATAGATGCTATTGCAACCATCCAACAGTCATTGATAACCAACTATGGTCAAGTTAGCAAAGTAAGCATAATGAGATACAAGAAATGCATAAAGATTTGGTTTCCCTGTCGTGGGCAAAATGATTATGATACCTTTTTGAAAATACATAGTTAACAACTTCATGCTTTAAATATAGTAACAGCTTAAATAAAGGTTGTGTTATTAATTTTGTAATTTGACTTGTATTTTGGGAATTTTTAAGGATTTAGTTCTTTTTTCCAAAATAACCTAAAAATCAAGAGTGTGCACCCCAACAATTGAATAACAACTGTTTATCTTAGACCAAATTATCAGTACCATGGGCTTCTTTACCAGAGTTTGAAAATGCATTTTTAGACCTTCTTCTTTTGCCTTGTACTGGCAACAGATGACTGTATAGGGAAACCGCCAAGTCTGGCATTACAGAACTTACACAGCATGTGACTGTGTGTGAACACAAATTAAAGATGTCCTAAGGCTTGGATTACTGAAATGTAGTTGGCCGTATATTCCATTCTGTCATCTGGACTGAAACTAAAGACCAACACACATTTCAGTGAAATTCCTTGGGAACTGATTATGCCTTTGCATTATTTATTATGACTAGACAAATTGCACCATCTTTTTCACTAACGTCATTTAAAATTTCAGGTAACATGTCCCTATAACTTTATCTCCCCTAAAAATGCCATAAAACACCATGAGTGTGAATTTATCAGTCACAGAAATTGTTGTGGTCAGTCATCGGTCAGGAACTGAATGCCTTGAACGACAGATGACTGTCATTTTGATTTCTTTTTTCTTTTCTTTATTTTTCAGACACTGCAAATGGACGTAAGCAGGCTGAACATAACCTTGCTTCGGATATTCCGCCAGGGAGTGGCCGCAGCTCTAGGAATCTTACCCCAGCAAGTGCACATCAACCGCCTCGTTGTAAGATGCCAACATTTTGCTTTTCCCAGAGTACAGACTTTGATTTTTATTGTAGGCTTACATAATAAAGAATGCCCATGCTATTTTTCTATGGCCCATGAGCCAAATTTGGCATGCCACCTGTTTATGCAAGGAAAGTTTCATTGGAACAAGCCCCACCCATTTTTTCCCAGATTGTCTATGGCTGCTTTCTGGCTGCAATGGTAGAGTTGAGTAGTTGCAACAGATTTTTGACTAAATTGAAAGCTATAGTATTTGCTGGCTGGCCCTTCCCAGAAAAAGTTTGTCAACCCTCTCATAGTTCAAGGCTAGCTCTACCCTGATAGGTGTGTCTAGAGGAGCTGAAAATATTTGTCTCACCAACCCAACGGTACTCCCAAAATATTCTCCCTAAGACTGAAAGCTTCTACGTCAGTGAAGACACTGTCTCCAGACTGTAACTATTAAAACCCTTCAAGTGTGTCAAGATGACAAATATATTGGCAAATAAAGAGTAAAGAAGAACCAAATCTTAAGGACAGCAGCCCAAATGGAATGCAAGAATAAATAATGCCAGGGCTCCTGGGTGGCTCAGTTGGTTAAGTGCCTGCCTTTGGCTCAGGTCATGATCCCAGGGTTCTGGGTTGATTCCTACATTGGGAGGGGGGAGGTCTCCACTCAGCGGGGAGCCTGCTTCTCCCTTGGCCTCTGCCTTATGAATAAAATTAAAAAAAGAAAATCTAAAAAAAAAAACCCTAGGGTAAAAAAGAATAATGCTGAAAAATCACGAGAACACTTAGGTTGAGTATCTGGGGTGGGGATGAGGTGAAGCGGAAGACTCTTCTGTAGAAAGCCCACTTCAGACCTACCTGTCAACACTTCACATCACTTCTTTCCCCTTCCCTCCATGTTTGGGACCGTTGATGTCGCCCAGCTGCCTGCTCCCATCGGCAGGTGAAGGAGGGTGTGAGCAAAGGGCAAAGATTGGCAAATCCAAATGATAGGATTTTCTTTTTGTAAACAGCTGATTACCCAAGGTTCCTCTGAGAAGGGACTCCGGGACCATCTTACTTACCTCTTACTGTATCTTCTCCTTGCTGTCAGTTCTGACGCTCCTGCCTGAGCTCGTCTTTTTTTTCCATCAGTATCTGCACTTTCAGCTACAAAGAAGAATTTCCTTTTTATTTTGGTTTAGAGCTTTTGTCTCTCTTTGTTTTTTCTGTGTGTGGAGAGTGAGTTGTTTCAGGTCCCATAATAACTTCTCTTCTGTAAGCCAGCTTTCCTTGGGACTAAATAAGCTGAAAAAAAATAATAATCCATCAAAGTTTTTAATGCAGTACGATTGAAGAGGAAATGCAATATTGCCCAATATCCTAAAAGCGTTAAATTGGTTATTTCTATCCAGGGCATAGCTGGCTCAGGTGAGAAGATGGAAGTATTAGAGATGTCTGAGAGCCAGACCTAAACTCTGTGTGTGTGTGTGTGTTAGATATCTTAAGTATATTTTGAGGTGTATAGATTTAAGGAGCATAATGGCTCTTTGCAGAAATAAGAGATTGGCCACACCCAAGGAAGTACATGCTCATCCTCAGAGAACATTAGTGGCATTTATATGTATCTGTTTCCAAGAACAATTATTATATTGTCAGGAGCTACGATGAAGCCAAGAGCAGTGGAGCTCAGTGATTCAGAGCACTGCTTCCGAGGCACAGACAGAACTGTACTCCATTTCCAGCTTGGCCTTATCCCAGTTCTGTGACCTTAGGCAAGCCACTTCGGTTTCTTCTTTTATAAATTGGAGATAACTGTAATACCTATACCCCGGAGGTGTTTTGAGCATTAAATGAGATAACAGATTTACCATGCTCTGGAGTGTGTCAGGCACAAAACAAGTGATCTGTTTCTACCGTTGCTGTTACTAGGTCAGAAACTAAATTATTATAAACATGTTTTACACCAACATTATGCTATGTTTAGTCATTGTCTGATGTGCCCTGCAAACACAAAAATTGTTTTTAACTTAATTTTTTTTAAAGATTTTATTTATTTATTTGTCAGAGAGTGAGAGAGAGCGAGCTCAAGCAGAGGGAGCAGCAGGCAGAGGGAGAAACTAACTTACCCCTGAGCAGGGAACCTGATGTGGGACTCATTTCCAGGACCCCAAGATCAAGACCTGAGCCGAAGGCAGATGCTTGACCAACTGAGCTACCAAGGTGTTCCCGGAAATGTTTTTTCTGGATTGCTAGTATACTGATATTGCATTTTATTTTTTATTATTTTAAAATTTCATTTATTTATTTACTTATTTATTTGACAGACAGAGATCGCAAGTAGGCAGAGAGAGAGGCAGAGAGAGAGAGGAGGAAGCAGGCTCCCTGCCGAGCAGAGAGCCCAATCTGGGGCTTGATCCTGAGATCATGACCTGAGCTGAAAGCAGAGGCTTTAATCCACTGAGCCACCTAGGCACTTAGGCACCCCCTGACATTGCATTTTAGTTTAAGTGCTTCCAAAGTGAGCACGACACTGCGTTTTTATACCCAGCTGAACTGATAAGTTGCATTGAAAGAACATTTTCTAGCACAAGAGAACTCTACATATCAAAAAGAAAAGACTAGCAACAATTTCCTCTAGAAAGGCACTATCTAAATTGTAAAGGAGAATCTGTCAGTGACAATATCATTTTTGTTTAGTGTTTGGTTTTGTGTGTGTATGTGACGTATCAGCCATTTATGGTAAGAAATCCTGTTTCCTTTTCAGGTAATGAGGTAATACTAAGAAGAAAGTATCAGGATATTACTGCACAGTGTATGCATTTCTACCAAGGATAGATTTTTTTTTTTTAAGATTTTATTTATTTGAGAGAGAGAAGGAGAGGAAGAGTGGAGAAGGAGAGTAAAAGGGAGTTGAGCAGTGAGCCTGATGTGGGACTCGATCCCAGGACCCTAGGATCATGACCTGAGCCGAAAGCAGATGCTTTAACCCACTGAGCCACCCAAGCGTCCCCCAAGGATAGACTTTAAAAGTATAATATATTTGAGGAGAGGGACAGGATTGGGGAAGCAACTTCAAAGCTCATCTAGCATCAGCTTCCTTAGTTAGCCCAGCCCTCACATTGATACAGGTTATAAGGAAAATATATGGAGTCGTGAGGGCTAATAATTGCACTGCTACATCAGGTTTTATTTAATTCATTTGCTTTTTAAACACTTCTTTAAACACAATTGCTCTGGGAATGTCTGAAAGCTGTTTTTCAAAAATTACAATATGGAGTGGCAATTAAACCAGCTTCCAGGGAAATACAAAGTTACAAATCTTGAAAGAAAGTCATTGGAAGATTCCAGGCTTCAGGCTGATAATATTAAGTGTGCCAGATAACTAGCAAACCTTATCTCCAAGATGCCTTTGGAGCTTCTCGGCTTCTAATTTTCTTTAATGATTCTAGAGAAAAGGTGAAAATATTTTCCAAAGCTGTTTAAAATGTCTATTAACCTATACAAATAATCTGCTTTTACTAGGAAAAGAAGAACAGTGTTGAACTTTTTGTGTCTCCTGTAAACCGAAAAGGAGGGACTTCAGATGCTCTGCCGTCTGAGGAAGTGCTGCGTTCACTTAATATAAATGTTTTACATCAAAGTTTATCCCAATTTGGAATTATAGGAATCTCCCCTGAGGTATGTTATTCATGGGATATTTCATTTAGAAACGTGCACAGTTTGTGTGACAGGGTAACTCGATCCCAGGAGGTGTTGAAATGAAAGCTGTTTATGGTGTGTTATTTGATAATAAAAATCTCCCTAAGGGTCAGACTTGTCTGACCCTCATACTTAATATGTTTATTCCTTAAGGAAGTTTATTTTCACATCAAAGTTCCATTCTGAGACACTTTCTTCTCTAAATCTTTATGGTCTTGTAACTTATTTCGACTTATCCAGTAAATTATACCAAAGAGAAACCATTTGGATATATTTGTCAGGTGATTGCTTGAAACTGTAGGGTCAAAGGAAAACCACCCTGCTTTGTTCCCTAACAGGTGTGCTCCTCACTGCCTTCATGGTCAAAGTGGTTACCAGACACTCACCTTTGTCCACAACTTTGGAATTAATTGGAAATGCATTTTTGTTTGTTTGCTTTGGTTTGTTTCCCAAGGAACCCTGTTTTAACCTTGTTGTTCCCAAGGAACCCTGTGGATAGAGGCTTCATAGTGTTTTCTAAATTTGACATTTTAAAAAAAGATTTTATTTATTTATTTGACAGACAGAGATCACAAGTAGGCAGAGAGGCAGGCAGAGAGAGAGGGAAGCAGGCTCTTGGCTGAGCAGAAAGCCTGATGCGGAGCTCGATCCCAGGACCCTAGGATCATGACCCGAGCTGAAGGCAGAGGCCTCAACCCACTGAGCCACCCAGGCGCCCCATAAATCTAACGTTTTTTAAATTGCCCCCATCGTCTCTGCCATCCTCACTTCTGAATCAATTCAGTACCCCCGCTCCCGCTTTTTTTTACTACTTCTGCTTCATTGCACTGTAACAAACTCACTAGAATGATCACCATCCTAAATATATGTAATTAAATCCGTGAAATCATAGAATCAGACTTGAGGGAATGTATGCGAACATTTTATAGATGCAGAAAGTAAGGCCCGTTGAAATGAAGTGACTTCATCAAAGTGACAAGCAAGTGGAGTATAAAACAACATCTGACATCTAGACATCTTGATTCCTAGTCTCTTCCCCTTTGCAGGAAAGCACAATGCCACTCATCTCAGCAAATATCACAGGTGTGGTGCAGAAAGCTTGGATACCAGACTGAATTTGAGTCCCAAAGCCAGCCACTGGGATGCATGTGGCCCTGGGCAGGTGATTTAATGTCTGTGAGATTAAATCTGTCTTTGCATAATATTGGCCCCTCGGAGCCTCAGTCTCTTCCTTTCCAAAATGGATCGATTAAAAAAAAAAAAAAGGTATAGTTTTTATCTCATAGACTTGAAATATGAATTAAACTTTAGAAATCCATATGGAAGTCCTCACCTACAATAGGCACCGAATATAATTTGAACACAGGACAAGTTTTTTTCGGGCAGGATGAAAATGTGTTTCATCTTCAAACCATGACTGGAACAGCCACCCCCAGCTGCTCTGTCTGCATTAAGGTCTGCTCCCCTCCTTGCCCTCTCCAAGCTCTGCCCACCCCCTGTCACATACACAGGGGATTTTTCTCTCTTGCCACATAGTCATCGTTCTAAAAGCAAATCTGGCCATGCCCTCCGAACGTCAGGATTCTTCTCTGGCTTCCTAAATGCTACAGAATCAGGTCTGGATTTCTTAATATGATCCGAGGTCCTTTGTGCACTGGGCTTTCTAATAGTTGAGCAACATCCTCCTAGTTTCAGCAACTCCAGACTCAGAGGGTATCAGCCCCCATACCGTCTCTTCCCTCCAGGCTGGTGCCTATGTCGATCCGTCTGCCCAACCTTCATTCAGTACCTGGCATATAGTGGGCGCACGGACAGCTGAGTGTTGTGTAGATAATATCCAAGTTGAACAACTAAATGAATAAACAAACAACCGAACAAATAAAATGTGATTTTCGCTTTCAACAAATTTGTATTCTAGTAGGGCAAATAAGACGGAAGCCGCCAAGGAGAATATAGGGGTAGGTGTAGGTAATGGTACCACACTGAGCTGTAAGAGCTTTGAGGAAGAAGAGGCCGCCTCCTGCTTCCGAGAAGAAGAGAGGGTCCATGTGAGCTATAACCCCCAAACCCCTCACCAACCTAACTGCATGTGACTCTGACGGGCCTCCCTTTTGTTTCAAACCAAACCCCATTTTCATATCTAGGTCCTTGACCTAGGCCATGCACACTGTCTTGCTCAGGACAATTCTTCAAAATTTAAGAAGACCACTGGGTTAATTTATTCTTCTTCCTGTAAGCTTTCAGTGAATATTATAAGCGTCCTTCCCTGTTGCTTTATTCTGAGTTTAAGTGAGTCATCCAGATTTGCAAGCCCAGAGAAGCTCACCAAACCAAAACCTAGTTAAAATCAAGTGTTTGTCCTTCAATACACTTCAGCCCAGTAAAGATGAGGAGCTTGTCACAGAACTATGAACCCACAGTAGACCTTAGGTCTGTACTGCACTTGAATAATGGAAGTGTATTTGATGGTCAAAATGAGATATATTTTATGAAAATAGAGGAATTTAGAAATCTAGAAAATCTAGAATCTAGAAATTATTACATCATAGAAGACTAGGAAGTATTTTAATTGGATATAAGAGGCATTTCATTAAGGACAGATGGATTGTTGGAGGGCCTTTGTTCAGGCACTTCTGGAATGGACCCAGCATTGCCCTCTGACTTGAAGCTCTAATGCACAAACAGGAGAAAACCATCTATGGTCATGGGCAGCCTCAGCCACGTATAGTCCACAGGGGCACTGAGGAAGCATTTGTTAATATTTGTTTAAGCTGGTGATGGTATCCCGTGAGTTTCCTCATGTCTTTAGTCATTATTGTCAGTAATGTGTGAGAACAGCTTATGCCTCAACCCATTCTTTCGCATTTTTATCCCAAAGTTATAGCTGTACTATAATAACTAACATGTTTATTAACAGGGGAAAAAAAAGAATGAATATTTGTATTTTGGTTGTTCACCCTTTATCTGGATTACAGAACACTGTGAATGATGTCTCAAAGAATTCATTTCCCAAACTTACATTAATTACTTTCAGGGAAGGATGTGTTTTCTGCTGTCGTCCTTTCTTTATTTGCTTGTTTGTTGTTGTTTGTTAGTTTTTTTAATTAGAAATGACTCTTGACGGGGCGCCCGGGTGGCTCAGTGGGTTAAAGCCTCTGCCTTTGGCTCAGGTCATGATCTCAGAGTCCTGGGATCGAGTCCCACATCAGGTTCCCTGCTCAGCAGGGAGCCTGCTTCCTCTTCTCTCTCTCTGCCTGCCTCTCTGCCTACTTGTGATCTCTGTCAAATAAATAAATAAAATCTTTAAAAAAAAAAAAAGAAAGAAAAGAAAGAAAGAAAGAAATGACTCATGAGAAACAAAAATACCAGAGAATTACTTTTGTTCATTCATCTGTTTTCACTTTGAATCTAAGTTTTATTTGGAGAAAAGACATTATTTCTTTTATATATTTTTATGACCTAGCATGATGTAGGCACTTCAATATTATTTTATTATAAGATGCTCGTAAACATAAACGTAGACTTCCTGTTGCCTTGTAAGTTAAAGCTTAAGGAAATAAAATGAAATTCATTATTTTAACTTCTATTTTTAGAAAATTAATTTGAGTATTAAATAATTAATTAATTAAAATCTATTGAAACACTAAGCTCTACACTGATAATAAAAATGATTTTAGGATTTGCTATTTTTGCATAATTGCCAATTATTCCCTCTTGACAGTTCTTCTGCTTCAAAGGACAAAGTTACCTTCTTTAAATAACAGGCCAGTGTGCTGAATGATAGCTTTTGTGGAATATTTCCAAAGAGAAAAAAAACACACCAAATAAATATGTACCGTAACCCATGAGTACGGCGACTGTTCGTTCCTTGAAACTGCAACATGAGTCAGGGATTTAAAGCATTTTCATCCTGGCCCTCCAGTGCAGAGGAGAAATGTGATTACTGTTAACATGTGTCAGATCATTCAAAATGAACTGTTCACTTTGTGCACAACCCAGTGGAAGTTGGGCATTTGTCAAACAAAATTACATTGTTGGTGGATATACCTCATTTATCTGCCTAGTTCAACCAATTTGCCAGATAATTTATAATATTTCCGTTCCATTCTTATTCTGTGTGCCTATCTCTTCTCAAAAGCTTTAGCTTCTAAGTCTCCATATCATCTCTCCTAACATTTGGGATGTCTCGCACCACTTGGGATCAGAATTGGTTTTAAAAAAAAAAAAGCCAATAAAAACTATATTGCATCAAATTATTAAACAGGATATAGAGATGTCGTGTTATGGATAGAGGAAACTGCCCAAATTTTAAGTAGTAAACTAAAACAAAACCTAGCAACTTTTTTCACGGCAACAAAGTTAAAGGGCAAAGCGATATAGAGAGATGTAGCTGTGAAATCAGAGGTAAATATGGTACAGGGGCATTGGGCTTGACCTGACTTTGGAGACTCTGAATTATTGAACCCTCAGCCCCTCAGGCAAAGGTTACATTGGAGATTCATGGGGGTTACAATCTTTTGTCTTGTGGGATCTTAACTACTAACTTTTCCATTTATGACCTTGTCCTTATCAATTTTTTAGATCTCTGTACAAATGTAGTAGGGCTCAGCAGTAATGGCATGACTCAGAAGGAAATCTATTTACCAAGAAGGTGCAGTGACTAAGTTCTAGGAGTTCAAAACATGTGCTTTTCTAACTGGGAGTGGGGGAGTGGGGGTAGGAGGTTAATTCTTCCCCCAGCTCCACTTTGGTTAAAAGAGAAAACAAAACAGATTTGTCTTAAGCAGAAAGGAACATGTTGATGTTCTAGGAGGTGTCGAACTATAGCAGAAAAAAGAAAAAGAAATGAAGCAAATAAGGTTAGGAACACAAAATCTCTTTCCACCCACCTAACCACCCCTTTTTATCCAAATTTTACATGAACTAAAGCTCCGATCCTCATACTTGAATTTGACAAGTTTAGGCTGCCTACTTGAAGGCTTAACTAGTTTGCTTTTATAGCAAGGAAGAGATGTTATTTAGTTGCCTGTAACAAACTCATTTCCATGTTTATACCTGATTTCTACAAGAGTTTTCTTTTGTACTAGTTTCCAGCTATGTTTATAGCTGGAAACTATATTTATTAATATAATAATTAAACTATATATATATTTATTGCATTAAATATGATCTAGCTGAGGTCAAAGAGTAAGAAACAAGTCACTATTTGAATCCAAGACTCCCTTTCCAGAAGGATATTGGTTTCGTCTTTTTTTTTTTTTTAAAGATTTTATTTATTCATTTGAGACAGAGAGATAGAGAGAGAGAGTATGAGCAGGGGTAGAGGCAGAGGGAAAAGAAGCAGACTCTTACTGCGCTGGGAGCCCAATGAAGGGCTTGATTGCAGGACCCTCAGATCATGACCTGAGCCGAAGGCAGCCGCGTAACCATCTGAGCCACCCAGGCACCCCAGATACTTGGTCTCTATTCATTTCATCAGACGAGTATTTTCAGATTCTCCCTCAACTTACCACTTACATGTTTTTAAAAGATATACAAATCGGGGTGCCTGAGTGACTCAATTGGTTAAGCGTCTGCCTTTAGCTCAGGTCATGATCCCAGGGTCCTGGGATTGAGCCCCACGTTGGGCTCCCTGCTCAATTTGTAGCCTGCTTCTCCTTCTCTCTCCCACCTCCATCCCCCCTCATCATACTTGCTCTATCTCTCTCTCTCACTTTCTCTCTCTCTTAAATAATAAAATCTTTTTAAAAAAAGATATACAAATCATTTATTATATCTATGAATTTGTGTCTTAGAAAGTTGGCAAGATGTTATGGTGAGCATATCCGTGTTTTATAAACAAAGGATGTTAGCAAAGGATGTTACACTAGTAAGTATAAAACTAAGACATTCATTCAACTCCTTCAAGTCATTTTTATAATCACAATTGAACTCTAAGATCCTTTCTGTTCTGTGTTGCTCAAGTCCCCAGCAACACTCACTTGAGTTCCAGGATAAAAGTTTTCATAAAGTAGTTTTTTTAAGGCAAATATTCTTTTTGTCTAATTTACAAATATTGAATATATTTTATTTTTTAAAAAGTCTTGAAAAAGAATTAACAATCACTTCAAAGTTCAGATACCTTCTAGGTCACTTTTTGTTCAAGGCGCCTTTTTTTTTGAGACCTATTGATTTCTCGTGATCCTGTGAGTTGACAAGGATGGGCTAGGTTGAAGTCACCCCAGTAGTCACATTAAACTGGGCATTCATCAGCCACTGGTGTGCCCAAGAGAATCTCATTCCCTACCACCTCCCTCCGCGTGGCTTTTCATCATTTAATATCCTGTTGCTCAAATCTTTCTTAACTGATGGAGACAAGATCCAAGGACAGACAACTATTCTCACTAAAGGGAATAAAAGGCATATTTAACAAATGGAATTTTATTTTAGAGATTTTTTTTTTGTTTACTCATTTGAGAGAGATACAGAGACAGAGCACAAGCAGGGGGAGAGGCAGAAGGAGAAGGAGAAAAAGACTCCCTGCTGAGCTGGGATCTGGACATGGGGCTTGATCCCAGGACCTGGGGATCATGACCTGAGCCAAAAGCAGATGCTCAACCACCTGAGCCACCCAGGCGCCCAACAAAATGGAATTTTAGAGGCACAGAAGCATTTGACTTTTATTTAGCTTTTATGTTTACCCTAACCATAGACCATTTGATTGCAAGCTAGAGTTTCCTTAACTATAAACTATAAATTTCACTGAATTATAAAATTTAATTGCACTCTAAGATGTGATACTAGGAGGTATAAAACTAAGACATTCGTTCACATTTTATTCAACTTCCTCTCCTTGTTTCACCCACTAACTGGCAAGCCAAAATAATTTAAAAAGCATAAATAAAACTATTTATTTTACCTTTTATTACCAAATAGTTCTGGACTTACTGATGGTCTCTGTTGCTTTAAATAAAATATAATATCCTAATAATTGGTATGGTCGAGGTGAAACGATCAGATTTTGACAAAATGGACTGCATTTAAAGGGGGAAAAAAAAGATTTGATGAAAGAGAAAAAAATGATGCAGATATTATTGCTCTGTTTATAAAAACATCATGAGATTTTGTCTGTACCTGTTTCACTTTTGTTTAAAAGTCAAGAGCTGCACGTAAGCAGGGTGTCGGTGCTGTGGGAGGGGACTTAACACAGAGTAAAGAAAGCTTCCGAAACAATTTCTTCAACACAGAAGAGAACAGAACTCTTTCACTTTATGAACCAGGTAATTTCTGAGAGAGACTGGTGGAGGGATGTTTACGAAGTTCAGGACCCAATTTGCCATGTCAGGCATGCTTGCTCCTGGACAGGAGATAAAATCATCTCTTAGTGTATACGGACGGCAGTCCTTGTCTTAGATCAGGTTGAGAAGCAGCTCTCGTTGCGGGGGAGGTAGGTGTGTTCTACTCCACTGAATGGAATCAAGCTAAAAATATGTTTAGTGTCTGATAAGAACGCCATTCTCCTCAAACTCTCCTTTAACGTCGGACTTTCTGTTTTGCTTTTAAAGAAAAATGTTTTACAAGGGCAGCACGAAGCGGACAAAATCTGGAGCAAAGAAGGATTTTATGCTGTTGTCATTTTTCTCAGCATCTTTGTTATTATAGTAACGTGTTTGATGGTAAGTGGGCTTCTTTCTGTATTTTATCCCTTACCGAGCCACTGCTTAGTATTATTGGATACACTGCCATTCAAAGGAATGTTGAAAAGTCTGGGAACAGAAGCTAAGCTACTATCCTGGTAGACTGGGGGTGTTTCTCTGACAGCAGAGTGATAGGAAAGGAAAACCTATGGAATTATGGATTCTGACCTGCAGAATAAGGTTGTAATTGCAGTGGGGCCTTTGGTAACTTGATCAACCTGGGATGAAGCTTTAGAAAGTGATTTACCCAGATCCCTAGAGCCCTCAAAGTCAATAAAGTCTCATGGGCACACTTTGGGCTTACTTTATTTTTTCTTTCATATCATCTTGATGGAACTCAGGAAAAATTTGAAAAAGAAACATGTCTTAGGGGCAAGTTTATATCTTCAGTAGTGGTTGATTTCCTTATTTTTAAAAGACCTGGATTGCATTTTATGAAATTCTATGCACTAAAATGAGATGATTATAGGCTCAAAAACCACATAATTCACTGTGAACTAAATTTTTAGGTAAATGAATACAAAAAGTATAAAAGTGTACACTGCTAATAGCTCTATAAAGTACAAATTACAAATGTGTAGCCTTTAAAAGTACTTTTCTAATTTAAAAAAAAAAAAAAGGGAACCCAGAATAAACCCACTACACTAGAAAGTGCTCTTTGGTATTGAATGAGTTAAGAGATACTTTTCAAATACATTGGTAAGATTTTCCTATTCTTTTGAAAATTCTGTGTTGTAATTTAAAATATTTGAAGTTTACAAATGGGTTTTAATGTTTTTTCCTTTGTGCTGCATTCTTTTTAATTGTGTACATTTTCAAACATATTCCTTCTTAGTTTTTAAATGTTCCCCCAAAGACAACAAATTATTTACTCTTTCCACAACCAACAGTGTTGCTAAGTGTCTTATGGTTTTTGTTCGCTTATGCTTCCCCTGCTAGGAAGGGGTTTATGTTAGAAAGATCAGGGCTTACTTGGGAAAGACAGGGGCTGTGTAAGTCTAAAGTTGAAGGATATAAAACAAGGCCTTCAATAGGGTGACGATGGGTGTATTTCCTCGAGTCTGAATGTAGGAAGTAGTAAAGACATCCTCAAGCTTCCATCATCACGAATCCAGAGGCATCTGTCTCTTATGGGAAGAGTTGTAGAAAGAAGATTTCTAGAAATTGTGACACAATAAACATAAGAAAATTTAAGAATTGAGTAAGAAAATCAGTTTTTGTGTATTAAATGGTGGAGATTAGGGAAAAAAATTAAGGAGACAAAGTTGGAGGTTTTAGGGAAACTGTGGCAGAGACCACTGGACATTTTTTAGTTTCTTAGAAGGTATGGGTTTGGTTTTTTTATACTTAATTGCACTTTAAAATACATGGGTCTTCTTTTCCTTAAAACAGGAAATCTTGAGTGCTGTTTTTCTCTCTTGTCAGGCACATTTATGGTGTTTTTCTGCTTCACAGATGAAAAGATGAGAGGAAAAGGAGAATAGAAAGGGGTAAAGGGTGCTAAAAGTAGAGATTGTTCAGGCAGGAAAGGGGTGAGATTGAGCAGAGCAAAGGCAAGGAGGGAAGTGGCAAAGCAGAGTTTGATTTTACCTTGTAGGACACAATCCAAGTTCTGCATCTCTAGCTCAAGGAGCCTTCTTGTCTCCACCCTGACTGGCTAAACCTGCAGGACATATATTGGTCTCCTGAGGCAAAAGGAGCTGTCCTGGCCACACTCTTAACCACTCAAGACCAGAGAACAGCTCTTCTTTTCCCAGTGTGAATGGGAACGGTGCAGAGTACCAAAGTAAAAGTCAGAAACCTAGATAAGTCTGCCCCAATGTTACTGAAACAAATCGAGAAAGGAATGTTTCAAAAGTATAGGTGATCGCAAGTGGATCCATCCACTTGTTCAGTCCACAAATTCCTGCAGGGGACCCCCTGTGGACCTGTGGTTGGTGCTGTGGCCAAGAAGAGCGCAAGACAGGTGGGGTCCCTCTTCTTGTGGGGCCTAAACTCCAGAGGCAGACACAGACAATAATTAAGTTAGTATTTTTTTTTTTTTTTAAATCAAATAGCAGACATATGTGTGATTCCAAGTATTTGGCCTTCTGGAAAAGGCAAAACCACAGAGACAGTGAAGAGATCACTGGTTGCCAAAGGTCGCAGGGGAGGGGATAAATTGTGGAGAGCCACAGAGTTTCAGGGCAGTGAAACTATTCTGTGTGACACTGTAGTGATGGCTACATGACATCATGGATTTGTTAAAACCCGTAGAATGTGTAACCCAATGAGCAAGCCCTACTGTAGACTATGGACTTTAGTTAATTGTAACGTATCAATACTGACTCATCAGTTGTGACATGTGTAATCACACTCGTGCAAAACGTTAATAGGGCAAATTGTCTGGGGAAGTAGCAGAATGCGGCTACATGAGGACTCTGTACTCTCTGCTGTTTTCTGTAAATTTAAAACTGCTCTTAAAAAACAAAGTCTAGTCATTTCTTTTTAAAATCAAATATTATTCAGTGCCATGAAGAGATACCAGAATATGAGTGGAAACAGAGCACTTTGAGACTCCTGAGACACGTGAAAATGTGGGGAGGGGGCCTCGCAGGCAAAGGACACGGGGGTGTGGGGCCGCTGGCATGGGAGGACTCTAGTCTCTCCAGGTTCGGCAAGAAGGGTGCAGGCTGAAAGTTGTAAAGCAAAGTCTTGGTGTGATTTGACATGTATGTTTACAAGAGCAGGTATTCTGCTGGTGAAGAGTGGTTGGAGACAGAGCACCAGGTGAAGTGTGGAAGCAGGAGGACTCTTCTGGAAGCCACTGTGTTAGCCTAATGACAAAGATGATAATTGTCCAGAGTAGGGATGGTGGTGGACATGGAGAGATGGTCCTGATGGTGGTGGAGATGGAAAGAAGTGAACGGTTGGGACTTTTTTGCAAATAGAAACCGCAGGACTTGCTGTGTACTGATTCTCAGGGAGAAGGAAAGAAAGAAATTAAGGTTGATTCCTCATTTATTTGGCTGAGTACCTGGGGGGTGGAGCTCCCATTTTCGGGGAGAGGAACAAGTTGGAGGTGGGGGTCGTGAGAGAAGCAACACTTTTGATTTGGGTTCTATTTGTTGTTGAATAAATGAAAGAAAGAAAATGATATCTTTCAAACACAACCTTAAATTCTTTTTAAAGATTTTATTTTATTTATTTGAGGTGGGCAGGAGTAGAGGGAGAAGGATAAGCAGACTTGGCCCTGAGTATGGGGCCCGACCTGGTGCTTGATCCCATGACCCTAAGATCACGACAAGCCAAAATCAAGAGTCAGATGCTTAACTGACGGAGCCACCCAGTGCCCCACAATCTTAAATTTTATTGAGAAAAGGTCACTTTAAGAAGTAACAGAGAGGGGTGCCTGGGTGGCTCAGTGGGTTGGGCCTCTGCCTTCGGCTCGGGTCATGATCCTAGGGTCCTGGGATCGAGCCCCACATCGGCTCTCTGCTCAGCGGGGTGCCTGCTTCCTCCTCTCTCTCTCTCTGCCTACTTGTGATCTCTGTCTGTCAAGTAAAATAAATAAAATCTAAAAAAAAAAAAGAACAGAGAAACCAGCATTATATAGGAAGGAATTAATAGTGATAGAAAAATGCTACCTAGACCGGATTAAGATGAAGTTAAGTTTATCTGTTGTAGCTACAGCACTGACAAGTCAATAGTTCACATTTAGGGACTTTTCAAATGTGATTCTCCAAAAAAAGTTTACCCGTGTAAATGGTCAAGTGTTTTTCATAATGACCTTGATTTAAAGTAAGACTTTTAACTTGGCTCTCTCAATAATAGTTACACCATTAGTTTTTAAACACAGAATATTCCAATTCTGTTTCCCATAATTTTCTTGATTCCATGGCAAAGGAGAAGATACAGCACAGAATTTTCCCTCTGGCAGTAATTATATTTATGATAGATCAAATGCCATTATTTGCATCCAGCCTTCCTACATACCACAGAAACGAAAAGCATATGGTTTTTCGTGTTTTAAGATGAAATTTTATAGGTAAATTGTTGTAATGGTGGATTACGTGTGCTATGTAACAATAACATAAGGCTTGGCAAAATTTTTGAAATGTGGCATATTGTTTACTTTCCTTTAAAAAAAAAAAGTGTATGTTGCCAGGCATAAAATTAGACATGCATGACATTTTCAAATGTGTGACTTATTTAGCACCTCTCAAATGTGGATCTAGAGTGGGTGGAGCAACAAATAGACAAATATGATTTTCCAAGAAAAAAATGTGTGGACTGTTTCCAATCCATTCAGTCTGTTTTAGGTGGAGGAAATTTATTACTGAGAAGAAATCGTTATTAAACTTCAATCAACAAAGGAAAGGACATCATTCATCATTGAAATTAAACCTTCCAGTGTACTTAGAGGTTTATTAAGAAGTGCAAAGGCATTTATGAGATGTAGGTAGAGATATCTATAGCCCAGATTGCTTCCAGAAAGCAATTTTTGAAAATACAGGAACACAGTTATTTGGATCAACAAAGTTCTGGGGCCAGAACATGTTGGGGCCATGGAGCACTCCATCAAATATGACATGCATAGAGTCTTTCTACTCATGGTCTTGGTAGCGGAGGCAGGAAATCCTATGTCAGAACACCTGCTACACCCGAGTACCAGCCAGTGAGAATATGTCAGAGGTGAACATAAACAGCCACACTCTTCTAATTTGTTCTATAAAACCCCTAGGGATTGGAGGAAATGGAAATAGAGTCCTACTGGAATGAATTGTTTACAGAACTATCTTCCAGAGTAGGTGTATGTCTTGAACTAATTTTTTATACTAATAAAACCACTTAGCTTAGAATATAATCCCCTAATAATAATAAAAATAGTAACAGTTGTAAGATTTAGTGTCTTCCCTTTATTGCACACTTACCAGTAGGAAGCTGGTACTACATTTATTGCCTGGTGCTAAATCTTTAATGTATTTTCTAAACCACTTTTTGAGGTATGATTGCCATGTAAAAAGCTGTACAGGTTTAATGGATGCAACCTGGCGAGTTTGGTGATCAGTGTACACCCAGGAATTGTCACTATGATCTATGTCATTGATACACCCGTCACCTCCAAAAGTGTCCTCCTGCTCTCTTCATTTCTTTCTTCCTATTATCTTGTATTATGCTAAGAACACTTAACATATGATCTACCCTCTTAGCAAAGTATTTTATGTATACAGAGCAGGATGATTAACTATAGGATCTATTTAGTTTCCTAATTTTACAGATGAGGAGACCAAGATTCTGAGAGGATAAGTGACTTGACCAAGAACATACAGTGGGGCGGGGGTTCAGGAGATGGGGGTTGGGCGGAGTGGGAGAAGAAGGGTTGAAATTCAAACCCAGAACTATCTGGGTTAAAAGTCTGGGCTCCTTACTATGATCTATTGTATAAAGGAATCAAACTGGTTTTTTGAAGTCCTCACACTCTCTCTTTTGAACATCTGCTTCTGGCCACGAAAGGAAAGATGATGAAGATGCCTATGTTATCTTTTACTGGGTGTAATTTTTCCACATATCTCTTCTGGAAACCTGTGAATTCCCAGAAGTTAGGGTTCTGTGCTGTCTTTGCACCTGCAATGTTGCTTCCAGAATGTGGTAGCGACTGACTCACGTCTACTCAACTGAAAGAAATGAAAGAATGAACTCTTCCAGAACTGACTGTAAAATACTGTAAAGAAAATACTATGGGCTTTTAGTTGATGGCTTTATTTTTAAATTGGAACATATTTTAACCCAAACATCTTTTGTGTTACCTACTTAAGAGATTTTATTATTATTATTATTGAAATATACCTGCCATATAACACTGTAGAAGTTTAAGTTGTACACTTATGAGATTTGGGGTTTTTTTGTTTTGTTTTGTTTTGTTTCCTTGTTTGTTTGTTGTTGTTGTTGTTTGAGATTTTTAAGTGAAAATTATAAGCAGCACAAGAGCTTTATTGAATTTTTTTTGTAGCTTTCCTCTCATTTCTGTGTTCCTCTGGCTCTCTTCTCCCTGCTACTATTTTTTATCTCTTGGTATAGTTTGACTTTTAAAGCTCCTCTCTTGCTCAGTATTTCGGTTTTCTTTCCCTAATAACCAAATGACTTTATTGCATCCTGAGAGTCAAACAAGCTCTTAAAGTAAAACCAAAACTACTGATTTGGCCTTGTTATCATAAGCTTCTAGGTTGAACTTTGCCACACAGTGCATTCACAAAGATAAATAGGTCTGTGCTATATTCCAGACCATGATCTGCACAGAAAAGAACCTCTGACACACTTTTCCAGAGGCTTTGGGGAAAGGAGTTGGGAAGAAGGATGTGGGGATTTAGAAGAAACGGTAGAGTTAAATGATCACAAGCATTAAGTCAAGAAACTTGGATTCTAGACTTTCTTTCTAACCTTCCAGAAGTCATTCGAGTGTTCTGAGTCTAAATGTGAAATGAGATTATAGCAGATATTTTTAAGAGCCCTTATCCCAGTTTCCCAGCAGCGGCTCTATTGACGTCTGGGGCTGGGTGATTCTGCTGGGGGGAGAGGGTCTGTCCTGGGCACTGGAGGGTATCTGGTGGCATCTCTAGCCTCTGCCCACTAGATGCCAATAGCGCCTCCCCATACAGCCCAGTATGACTACCAAACACAGCTCCGGACATTGCCAAATGCCTCCGAAGGGCTAAAGCCCAGCTGGTTGAGATTGACTCCCCGAAACTTAACTCCATAATGACCATCCCATTGCCCGTCACAGTGTCTTCAATTCTTTACACATTTCGCCAGACGGCCCAGTCTCCCTCTCGAGGATTTTTGAAGTGTCTTGTAGGCATTATACAGTTCTGCTTTTCCCTGATTAAAGATGTATATCAGTTTGTACACATAGTTTGTACACATATGTAGATTAGAAAGTTGACCTATCACCAGAGGTGAAGTGAAGGGTTGACTGTAAACTATGTGACAAAGGTCCTTCATCAAGAACAGAAGCCCGGGGGCGGCTGGGTGGCTCAGTGGGTTAAAGCCTCTGCTTTCGGCTCAGGTCATGATCCCAGGGTCCTGGGATCGAGCCCCGCATCGGGCTCTCTGCTCCGCGAGAAGCCTGCTTCCTCCTCTCTCTGCCTGCCTCTCTACTTACCTGTGATTTCTCTCTGTCAAATAAATAAATAAAATCTTTAAAAAAAAAAAAAAGAAGAAGAAGAACAGAAGCCCGAGCAGTAAAGGACTCTGGACTAGAGCGTGTTCCACACCAATAAAACTGTAGAAGTGACCTGTCAAGAGCTCTCAGGAAGGCTGGTATTTCTTTGGCATTTTCATTTCTGAAATGTGCTTCTCCAAATCCCAAATGTAAACAGGCAGGCACATGTTCCAATGTACCTATTATATTTAGATGTGAAGAACTTAGAATATATAACATATGCAGTATCTTTTATTAAAGATATTTTTGTAAAGGTACAGATGTATTTGTTTCTCTTCTCATTCAGGAAAATGAGTGACTTGAAATTAAGAAATAAGCTAGGGCGCCTGGCTGGCTCAGGCGGAAGAGCATGTGATGCTTGATCTTGAGGTCGTAAGTTCAAGTACCACGTTGGGTGTAGAGATTACTTAAATAAACAAATATTTTTATAAATAGTAATAAATAAAAAATAATAAGCAGCTCTCCCACCTTAAATTCTGGTGTTTCATCTTTTAGTAATTACGTTTTTAATTTAGTAGATGTGTGTTATCTGATGGGTACTGTTCTAGGGTGGGTTTTGTTTGTGCAGACTGGTGACCAGTTGCCTTTTGAGAGATATAGAAAAGGAAGAGAAGCAGTAAATTAAAAACCTCCCAATCCTTAGGGCATGATGCACAGGGTAAGGATATTTATCTTCAATATGTTCTATCCTACAGTTGTAAAAGTCTGATTTGAGTAAAAAGACTTGTCACTTAATATTAGATGTCTTTTTTTTTTTTTTTGTCCTTACGCAGTAATATTTCTCATAGGAAAGTTGAGTACCCATTGCTTGCAACAATTTAAGAATTCGCTTTACCCTACCTTTGTCAATGAACACCACCAGTGTAAAAGTTTCCAGGTTATGAGGAAGTGAACTGACAAAAGACAATAAGGATTCCTTTTCATTTCCTGGCAGTTCAACTCATAAGATGCATTTCTAGTTCTATTCCCATGTGCATAGTCCCTTTCCTTTAAGAGACCTTTCAACCCACAAAAGATAGATTTGGTGGTGTTGAACCCCAGTGATGAGAACCACATCTGCAGCAGATGTGATTTCAGAGTCCGTCTTTAAGAATCATGCATGGCAAAGAAAACACCAGAGGTAACATAAGGTCCAGATGTAAGGCAGTGGAAAGTGCATGGGTCTGCCAGTCAGAACTGTCTTAGGGCTTGGGTCTGTCCCTGCTGACTGTGGGCTTTGGGGAAGCTGTATTATTCAGCTAGACTACAATTTCTTAAATGTATAATTAGGTCAGAAGGACCTTTAGTGACCATTCAAACTCTGATTCCCTCCGTATCCCTAATTTATAAGTCACTTAGTACAATCGCTCCTATTTCTTCTCTCTCTGCTCAAGCTTCCCTCTTGCTACTATAACCTGAGACATAATTAAATTTCATTTCACCCTCTTTACATAATTCCAAAGCTCCCTCTTCGATCACAATTTGTAGTTATTCAGTTCTTAACTTTGAGTCATCTTTCTTGTGACTTGGAGTACATTTTTTTTTCAGGAAACGTACACAGGTAGCATATTTCCTGAGACCTTACACATTTGGAATGTTCTTTCTGTTGGTTTCATTCATGTGAACTTCAGTTTATCGAGGTGTGGAATTCATGGCATTTTTTGCAATACGCATTTTTTTCGCTCAGTCACAAAAACTGCTCTGTTTTCTCCTCACATTTATTCTTCTTTCAAAGGACATACTTTTTAACTGAGAACTTTTTTTTTCTAAAGATTTTTATTTATTTATTTGTCAGAGAGAGCCCAAGCAGGGGAAGCAGGAGGCAGAGCAAGGAGCCTAATGTAGGACTCGATCCCAGCACCATGAGATCATGCCTTAACTGAGAAGTTTTTTCATTCCATATCCCTAATTCCATAAGTACAAGGTGCAGTTTGTTTTGTTCAGAGCAGAATACTCTGGACCTCTCACAATACGTGACATTAGGTGGGCACTGAAAAATAGTTCTGAATGACTCCCTTCTCTCTTGTTTAATGGTTTATCATTTATAGTGGCTTCTCTCAGACAGTTTGGTCCACCGAGCATCCCAGCAGAGTCAGTCTGATACCTTTAAAAGTTTAAAAATGACAATCCTACCATTTCTCAATTGAATTAGCCATTCTAGAAAGGACTCTGAGAATGGAGGAAGTGATATGTTTGCTTTTTCCTACATGCATTAAAAATTAAAAAGGAGAGGGACGCCTGGGTGGCTCAAGTCAGTTAAGTGTCTGCCTTCAGGTCAGGTCATGATCTTGAGATCCTGGGATCAGGCCCAGCGTCTGGTTCCCTGCTCAGCAGGGAGTCTGTTTCCTCTGCCCCCCGCCCCCACTCTCTCTTAAATAAATAAATAAATAAATAATCTTTTTTAAAATTAAAAGGGGAAAAAGGTAAGAAACGAAATTGTGGTTTCCCAAATTATTCTTTGGTAGGTGCTCAGAATTTAATTTTTTTAAGAAGTTACCAGGTATTCAAGTTAATACATGACTAGTGTGGATATTTACCAACGTAAGAAATTACAATTTAGAGCATGACTGTTTTTGCATTAATATTTTACAAGAATTTCTTCTCACCTGCTGTACTGGGTGCAGATCTCTGTTTCTATAAATGTCATAAGCCTATATTTCATGACTATCCCTTTGATCAGCCTTCCCTTCCAGTCATTTCGTGTAAAAACTTGCATGTGATCAAACTGACATCTGGCACTTTCATAAAATTAGCCAAATTTTCTTTTGAATGTAATTTGAGGAATAGATTCATGGACACATTTAGTTAATAGCTAGAAACACCAACACAACTGAGAAATCATTCTAAAACGCTTTGGTTGGGTGTATGATCGTTAAACCTCCATTTTAGTTGGTCTTCTGGGTTAGGGTGAGAAGGTTGTATGTTGTTGTTCAGCGTGAAAAAGCAAGCCTTTATATCTCCTTCTGTAGATTCTTTACAGATTAAAAGAAAAATTTCAGCTCTCCTTGCGACACGATAAGGAGAAAAACCAGGAGATCCACCTGTCGCCCCTTGCGTTACAACCAGCGCAGTCTGAGGCAAAGACAGTCAACAGCATGGTCCAGCCCGAGCAAGGCCCCAAGGTGCTGAGTGTGGTTGTGGACCCGCAAAGCCGATACTCTCCTGAGATCAAGGCTACCACCTCTGTCTGCCCTTCTCCTTTCAAAATGAAGCCCATCGGACTTCAGGAGAGGTAAGAGCTTTTCTGTAACCCTCTACAGGTTGCTTTTTTTTTTTTTTTAAGGATATTCACCAATTAAAAATGATAGAGGCAAAGATGATTGGCATATTGGATGAAATTGCTCACCACCAAATGGACAGCAGGAGGAAGTTGTCTTTCTTGTCCCACCAGAGAATCTAGCTGTGTTACAATAATCTTCTAGTTATATCAGATTCTGTCTAGCTCGTGTAGTCCCAAGCCACATTCATCTTAACTCCAGGACAATTTCTGTAATCATTTATTGAGTACATTTTGAGGGCTGCTGATATGATACTATCTTCTTTAATCGTCCTCAAAACTCTGGTAGATAGAAAGACTAGGGATAAACTCAGGGTATTTCCTAACAAAGTCCATATTATTTGGGGTAAGTTAGGAGCCATCAATGTCACAAATCGATTTTTTTTTTAAAGTTTGCCTCCTATTTCCTTTAAGGAAATGAATAGTAAATACCTCGAGATCCATGACTTTGTTTTTATTGTCTTTGTGATATAGTTATACTGAGCCAGCCTGGAGTGTCTGGGTGGCTCAGTCAGTTGAGCATCTGACTCTTGAATTCAGCTCAGGTCGTGATCTTAGGATCCTGGGATTGAGCCCTGTGTTGGGGTCTGGCCTCAGCAACAAGTCTGCTTGAGGATTCTCTCTCTCCTCCTCCCACTCCCCCAACTCGTGCTCTCACTCTCTAAATTAAGTAAATAAATCTTTTTAAAAAATTTAAAATTAAATAAATAAAGCAAAACCAACATTTGAAAACCAGGATATGCAAGACACATAAAAGAGGTGCTAATTCTTTACTTCCCCAAAATATTAAGTAAATCTTCCCCAGACGTTTCTTAAAGTAAGAAGCTTCCTGTTTATATTTAAAATATGATTGATATTATATCCAGCGTTGCATGCCACGGTAGTGGGGGAAGTAAAAGGCTCTTGAGGTACACTCCCAGGTTCATTCTCCCCTTATTTTCCTGTATCTTCATTTTGTATCACTGTTTTTTTGGTGCCTTGGGTTTTCAGGTCACATCTCTAAATTTTTATTATATTTCCTATAACACACATGCACGCACACATACACACACACACGCACGCCACATTCCTTCAGAAAATATAAGTTCAGAAGACCTCAGTGCGCATTGAAATTTTTAGTAAGTATTGTCAAAAAATAGTGAATGAAGTAAAAAGAAAGATATTGTTGCAGTGATCTCCAAAGTCCAAGTCCCATAAAGGGAGAACATTTTAACTCCGTAAAAGAAGAAAAATAGAGAGCAATCCAATTTTCTTCCTCCTCCTCCCAAATACTGGTTGGTTTCTGAATGGATCCATGTGAGTCTCCAGGTACTATTTTCTTAGCTGGGTACGGCCACATTGCTGTTTGGGCTGTAGATGAGATGGAACTTTCTCCCTGAGGCTAAGCAGGGGTCAGGAGAACTGGGATCCAGACACACCTTTGCCGTTGCTGAATTGAGTGGCTTCATGTGAGTCATTCTATCTGAGCCTCACTTTCCTCATCTGTGATATGAAGGGGTTAAACTTGACTCCTTTGCTTCTTCAGGCTCTTTTGCTTTTGTCACCCAAATTAGTTTTATACACTGATGTTTGCTTCAAAGAAAACCTCAAAGCAGGTGTCTGGGCATTGGTGGTGTACCGAGGGCAGGGTGTTTGAAGAGATCTGCTCAGATGAAAGCGATAAGGTGGTCATTTTCTTTTTTTCTTTTTCTTTTCTTTTTTTTTTTTAAGATTTTATTTATTTATTTGAGAGAGAGAGACAGTGAGAGAGAACATGAGCGAGGAGAAGGTCAGAGAGAGAAGCAGACTCCCCATGGAGCTGGGAGCCCGATGCGGGACTCGATCCCGGAAATCCGGGATCATGACCTGAGCCGAGGGCAGTCGATTAACCAACTGAGCCACCCAGGCATCCTAAGGTGGTCATTTTCTATAGATGATTTAAAGATGATAATAAAACTACCTAGAAGTCAGACTAAATTTTATTACCATCAACACCGCCAATTCTAAGGAAGGCCAGTGGTTAAATCCTCTAAGGGGTGGCTATTGCCAGAATCTTGCCTTTTGTAGGCTGCTTCTGGGCACGTTTGAATTTCAAAAGCCTAAGTTCAAGTATCTCCTTATTCATTTCAGTGAAGTGAATGTTTGCGAAGGGAGAGTACGGAGATGGCATCTTACTCATCTTTATGGTCCACACGGGGGACTCCAGCAAAGCCAAGTGTGTAATCAGGGTCAGAGAGCCTCCTTGCCATCTGGTCTATAAACTGGATCCCCACCCCTCGCCTCCCACTTCCTTCCCATCTCAGAGGAAGAGAAACTGCTCTGTCCACAAAGGCTCCAGGTCATTCCCTCTAAACCCTGATGACTTATCCCATCAGTTTTCCTTCTCTTTTTTTCAACTGTGCCCTCTTTGCTAATGCAGAAATTATAAGAATGGTACCAGGATTAGCATGCTTCCATGTTTCACATAGATGATTTTATTTCCTCTTCTCTGCCTGATCTAAGCCTCTTCCTCTCCTTCCATCAGACTGTACACTCTTCAGATTTATCTTGCTATAACACTGTTTGCATTCGATGACTCTGCTGTGTCAAAATCCCTGTGTCTATAGGCTTAAGCACAGAGCACCTTGCTGGGCCTCAGAGGGCCTGTACTATTGATCCCTGATCCTTCTGTTCAAATACGTTTGCCACTACCCCCCAAAACAAACCTTCCATTCCATCCAGTCTGTTCTCCAGGGTTCATGGTCACATCTGCGTCTTTGTTCACCTGGTCCCGATTCTCTCTCCTTCAACTATCTCTAGTCTCCAAATCCCAAACAAAACTTACCTCCTACCGTCGACCATGATGTGACATTTATCTGTACCCACAGGGATTCTTCACACCTGTGAATTCTCACATGTACCCCTCCCCTAGCAGTGAGTTTCATTAAAGAATAACTCAGAAAGGGACTAAAACTGGTTTTCATCCTATCCCTTCACCAGCTTGAAAAACCCTCTCGTGTCTCCTATGGTTCTTGTGATCCTGGTACCTTGTAAACACTAGAATTTTTTGATTTAATTAATTAATGTGCATTTGATTCTGGAGAGTGCCAATATTTCTGAAGAGCCTCTGTAAGAACAAATAGCTTACGATAAACCACAGAGCTGAGTCTCTGTGCTAATATTACTTCAGACATTCATCAAGTGATTGAACATATTAATCAAGTCCTTTGTTGTGTAGATTTGCAATGTAGGAAATAGGTTTGGTAATATTTGTTCTGCCTTTTTTCAAAGGACACCATAAAATTAAGAATCAATAGAAAATGGCATTTTGTCTGTGAGAAGGAAAAGGAAATCTACTGTTCTTTTTGTTTTGTTCTGTGGTCCCATTCCACAATCCTATACTAGGTCGTTTACCTTTTTGAACTTGGGAAAGTGGAAACTTTTTTTTTTTTTACTGAAATGACAAAGTTGAGCCTGCCATTTGATATCATAAATATTTATTTTATTTTATTTTTTCACAAATTTTTTAAACTGTTAATTGACTTACGGTTTTTCTCATCCTATTTATAAATCTGTATTTATAAATTTGACCATCTAATGTAATTTGACAACTATCAGTATCTGATCCAATCTACCCTCATCTAACAAATGAGTTGCTTTTCCACGGTGAGTCTGTGAATTGAAGAGATACTTCCAGAGGCCTGCCCCACGCCCACTGCATGTAAAACTTGGACCTTGTTTGTTCATCTGTGACAAGGACAGCAGCAGGTGCCTTGTGCAGCTCTTGTGACGGTTAAGCTAGACAATGTGTGTCACGCGGCTGGCGCAGCAGGAGGCCATGGCTAGCTCCCATTCCTCATCTCTTGGCCCATCCCTGTTCTCCTCAGATTTCCTGCTTGTCGCTCTCAAGGAAACTGTATATAAGCCGGGTTCCAAATGTCCAGTAAACCAAAGATCACATTCAGACCCTAGAATGATACATTTTCTTTCATCGGGAAAACGTGTAAATGTGAATTCCTGCAAATTTCCCCTTGAGACTACTGTACAACCTCCAATGCTATGGAAAAGAAATTCACAGGCGGACAGGGGAATTCACATTATTTCCTCATTTGATTTTTTTCTTTAGGAATAAAAGGGAGCAAGGACAGTGAAGGAACTGTCTAGAAAGGGTGTCTCCCTGTGACAGGGCACTCTCACTCGTGAGCTAGGAAATATATGGCATTAATGGAGATTGTCTGTCACAACGGAGGCCCACAAGGATTTTCAGTAGCCAGTGAATAAACATTCTCTAACTTCCCTGAAATTGTACCTTAATATGGTTTATTTGGGTCCATAAATATTGTGCAAATGATAATGTAACACCCAGATGTATGATTTTAAAGGTTTTTTTGTTTTTTTTTAAAGGCTGAACTTGGGAGATTTCTATCAAAGCTAAAAAGATTCTGTTGTAGTGGAGACAATGAAAACATGGGCCTGACCAAGAAAATATTGAGTCTCCTACACCTAAACTAAAAGTTTTGTTTCCTATAATTTCCTCCGGACAAGATGGAACGTTCCAGTTTCTGTCCCCTGCTCTCCGTAATGGAGAAACACTTCAGTGCGCAGAAATTTTGACTTAGAAGATACCTAATAGCTTCTCAACTAATCCCCCTTTGGGACATATAAGAAAAGGAAAGCGTATAGAATAGATACAGCTGAATATCGGGATATAAAATACACAAAAATACTCTGGAAATTAAAATCTGTATTCATGCAAGACCCATTAATGGAAATGGCGCCAACTCCCTCACTTTCTGTCTAGGGAAATTGAGACCCAGAATCTTCCCTCTTTGGTCTCAGGGGAGAACAGCATAGCCTGAGACAAGGAATCTTGCCCATGTGATTTATTGTGAGGGTGCTCTCAGGAGAAGCCTAAAGGAAAGTAGGGGAGGCAGAGCAGGGGAAAAGAAGCCAAGCAATGAGGTGGTTTCAGCTGATCTCAGCCTGTTCACACCAGGAGCCCTGAAACATGAGTGGCAGCTCATGAACAGTTGTTGCCCCTTGAGGCAAACAGGGTGGGCACCTGTACTCCATGTCAGTCAACCACTGGCTTTAGGCCACCCCAGGGATGGCAGAAGCATAACTTTGTAGGCACATCTGGCCTGGGCTACCCCCATCAGTCAAAGTGATTCTCCAGAGAAGTGGCACCTGTGTGTGCCATTCACAGCCCTTACTCTCAGCAGTGGGGGAGGGGAGTGGGTGGGACGCAGCCTGGCCAAGGTGATCTAGGTGGGGCACCAACCACATTACTACACTGGCCAAAGGTGACAACACTAGTTACAGCAAAGCTGAGTTTACACTCCAGGTTTCCTTGATCCTTCCCACAATACTCAGACCAAACAGCCTCCTTCTAATAGATACCAGTCGTTCTAATGGAACCTATGACCCAACACCACCAAACGCTATGACCCACGACTCATTTTTTCAGCCTGACAATATGGGAATCGTAATGTAACCCATAACAAGCAACCATTTAGAAGTTAATCCAAATTTAGTTCCAAGCAACTTCAATCAAAACAACAACTTAGTAATGCTTATGGACCCTTTACATGCATGATCTCATTTAATCCTCACAAGGGACTTATCATCCCCTCTTTAGGGGGAGGAATGGGCACTCAGAGAGTTTAAGTTACTGCCCACATAACATAATAATGAGTGACTGGGCTTGTGAGAGTGACAAATAGAATTTGAGCCCAAGCAATTTGGCTCCAAAGGCTGTAGTCCTAATAAGTACTATACTGGAGTGTGTGTGATGTAGAATATTCCCATATTCTACAGAAAATAAGGGAAAAAATAGATTACAAATCAATGTATTTACTAAGTAGATCTATTATGGAGTGTCACACTGATTGCCTTAGCAAATTTCATGCTTGGCTATCAGAATGTTTTGCAGATTCTAAACAAGTAAGATTCTATGTTGTGAGGTGGATTAAAAACAGGTGGAGATCTGTGTCACCGCCAGGCTAGCTCACCGCCCGTCTAGGCCTTTCCACCATCCGGTTGTTCCCAGATGCTGGGTCGATATCCAACATAAATCTTCATATAACCATTATGTTCTACCTCTTCCTAGCGGACACAGTTGATAGAATTTTAAGCTTCCCTTATTTTTGATTACCACACCTTTTTAAAGTACTTTATGGGAATGTCCAGAGTTGGGGAGTCCTTGGAAATAGGCACAAGCCCTTTGCTTACAGGGAACATCAAATTCTTTCCTCTTTATTTGTAGGATAGACAATGGTTGCATTTTTATGGAGATGTGTCAGGGTTCTGAAGGGTTAGGAAAAAAACTTTCAGGTATTCCTTATTAGGGCGCCTGGGTGGCTCAGCTGGTTAAGCTGCTGCCTTCGGCTCAGGTCATGGTCCTGGAGTCCCAGGATCAGAGTCCCGCATCGGGCTCCTTCCTCAGTGGGGAGTCTGCTTCTCCCTCTGACCTCTCCCCTCACAGCTCTCTCATTCTCTCTCTCTCTCAAATAAATAAATAACATCTTTAAGAAAAAAAAATTTTTTTTTTCCTTATTAAAACAAACAAACCAACACCAGGATTAAGAAAATGGAAGGAGGAGTTTTTAATCTGCCCTCAAATTAATTGCAAGTCATGAGACAAAAGGCGATCGAGGTGAATGAGAGAAATGACAGAGAAAACCACCCAGGGCAGAAGCCGAGATCTATTTTGAAGGAATTGAAAGTAGTAGAGTTTGGAGGGCACCTGGGTGGTACAGTCAGTCAAGCATTGGATGCTTGGTTTCAGTTCAGGGTCCTCATCTCAGGATGGTGAGATCAAGCCCCAAGTCCGGTCAGCACCCACCGTGGAGTCACCTTAAGACTCTCCCTCCTTCTTCCTCTCTCCCTCCCCCAGCCCCTGCACACGTGTGTGAGTGTGTGTGCGTGCGCACACACATGCACACATGCGTGCTCTCTCTCAAATAAATAAATCTTTAAAATAGAGTTCTGCCTATAAAAGGTAAAAATTAGCCACCACTTGTTGGCAAGCAAAGACCTAGCTTCTCTCCAAGCAGACTGAAGTGCTGAGCCCCGGGTGGCCCCTGGTGGAGTAACAACAGTTTAAGTCCCACTGGGTCCTCCTCTCTGTGTCTTCCACTAGACACCCATGACCCAGGCTCCCGCGTCCTGAGATTGAAGCAGGAAAGTCTTCTCAGCATTGTTATCCCCACCGAGCTTTCAACACAGCACCCATTAACTTCCAGATCTGATCCTGGACCCTGGCTTCCTGCTTTGGTAGGTGATTTCTATTTCCACCCCCACGATGGGGAGCAAAGCCCAATTCTTTTTTGGGAACTCTTAGAGCCATTCTATAGGCTCTGACCTGTTTTTAGAGCAAATTAGGCTTATTTCCCTTAGCTGCATAATGTTAGCACTTCTATAGAATTCTCCCTTGTCCTGCCCCTAAAGTAGAGGTTATCCCTATGATGTTTTGAGGCTTGCTAATGCCTCCACCCACAACCAAATGAGAGTTTTCCTGCAGAGAGTCCTAAATGCGGGGCTTTTTCAAATGAGATTACAAGTTTTTGCTAGGGGACTATGTTCCAGGTCTGGATGTACAGGTTGACGGAATTAGGCAAAATGGCCTTTTTTGTAGAGGCATTTTAATCAGGGCAGGTACAGATGATTCCCAGCGTACGTTTTGCCTCCTATTTTGAGAGAGAGACCAGCTCTGAATTTTCATTACTGTGTCAGGGTATTTTTTTTTTTTTTTTTTTAACCTTGCTGGCAGACAAATTGCCTTTGGAGTTCTTTGAAATGTGTCATAAAGCTACAGCTCACGGTTCTGCTCTGTGCATTTTCTGGACGCTGGAACATCGTTTTCCCCTGCAGCGATGCTCCGCTCTGTTACCATCATATCTTCCCAGCTATTGATACATGACCTCTAGAGCACAACGGTGAATGATCACAGGTCACACCCAGCGGGTGACTGCAGCAAAATAATTTTTCAACTGATGGATTTGGAGGGGTTTTTTGTTTGTTTTTGCTTTTGTTTTTACCTGGACATATATCACAAACGTTAAAATGTCATTTCCATTCCGTAACGTGTCGTGATTATCTGGATGTAATTTAAACCCAGTGAGAGGGCTCTGTTCTCCCGCATGTTCTGTAGCGGGCCTGGATGAAGGCTATTGAACTGTGTGCAAATAGTGCCCTCTAGTGGAGAACTGCACGTTGAGGCCATTATTAGTCAGGGTCCTCTAGGGAAGAGGGTGGTTCTTGTTTCTGTTACAAATAGATAGATAGATAGATAGATTCTGTAATGACTTGTAATGTCCTCTCTAGCAGGTGAACCATAGCCTTGTTTGGCAGGTACTTTCGAAAACGGTCTCAGTGTAGTGATGAAAGAGCTATAACTTGAGAAATAACAAATTGCCTTGAACACTTTCATTTGAAAGCCATGTTCATTGTAACAATGCTTAACGTCCAATCCTTTTCATTTCCCATTCAATCCACAGGTAATTTTAAAGACAATGGGTCAAATGAAATTAATATTGCTAAGGTGTATTATAATACATAAATGCTTTTACTCAGGAGCTAATTTTTATTCTAACTCCGAGATTTCATGGGAGGCTCAGTATCTCTCCCTTTTCCCAGGCCCGCCATCTTGCCTGCCCCACTCCTCCTTCTCTCTCGTCTCTAGCACCATGCCTGACACATACTACCTATTGCTATGAATATTTGTTACATTTCAATAAGAAACAAAGGCCTAAGCCCTGACCATTAGGTCAATTTTATGGAAAGAATTACTTCAAAAACAAAGTGAAACAGATGATCCCCATTATCTCCCCCTTAGCCTCCAGATGTGAGAGTCTGGTGCTGGCCATTGCCTCGTTAACCGCCATGAGGGAGGAGTCTGAGCTCCTCGCCCTGCACGACCTCTCTAGCACCCTGCGCCACTGAGGAGAGCTTGTAACAACCCTTTTTGCCCTGCTCTGAATATAGTTTCCTGGATGATTAGTTTTATTCTTGTTGTGTTTTAGTTGCCATTGCCTTTTGATTTCTACAGTAGTATTTTGTGACTAAATCCCCATTCACAGAAGAATCTTCTTCTCCTGATAGAATCCTTAGTCTACCTAAGGATTCTGAAAAGTAAAGTGGAATCTTAAATCCATTTTAATCAATAATGATCATAAGAATGATGAAGTGCTAAAGGGCCTGTGACAGTGAATAGATTAAAAGTACGGCAAAGGGGCGCCTGGGTGGCTTCGTGGGTTAAGCCTCTGCCTTCAGCTCAGGTCATGGTCCTGGGATTGAGACTGCATCAAGCTCTCTGCTCTGCAGGGAGCCTACTTCCCCCTCTCTCTCTGACTACTTGTGATCTCTCTCTCTCTCTGTCAAATAAATAAGTAAATAATCTTTAAAAAATAATAAAAGAAATAATGAAAGCATGGCAAAGACCTATCATAGCCTGAAAGAATATACTTCAAATGTGGATCCTTAGCCACATGAAGTCTCCAAGGGTTGCTTGACACTGCTCAGAAATCTGTTGCTTTTCTCAGCTCATTCTCATTGCCCCACGCAATCTTTCCAAATTTGCACTGCTCTCCTTAAATTCCTTTTCCCCAGCTCATCCATAGAAAAAAACAAGACCCCTGGGAATAAACTACCTTCACACCACCTCTCCAACGCTTCTTAGACTCCACAAATGCCTTCTCTCTCCTTCTCTCTTACACACACACACACACACACACACACACACAACCCATACAAGTCAAATCTCCCAAGAACTCATTTATCTGTTTCCTTGCTTCCTAGTTCCACACATGTAATAAGGGTTCTTAAATACTGGCTGAATAATACAAAGTTAACCTTACTCATCAGAGTTAGCTTTACTCATCTGTTTCAGCTCTGAAAAGTCCATTTAGTTCTAGAAAGTTCCAGGACGTGGAAAACTTATTACTTGCCATTTCATTCCTGGGTGCTTCATTTCTCCAACTCTGTTGTGTGACCAATGAGTTTGAAAGTCTGCTTGGCTTAATATATAAGTCTTGTAAAATTAAAGAGATTCTATCCTGAACCTGTTATTACAGCACGGTATGCATCAAGACTCTCAAGCATGAAAAATCATGCAGTTGAATGATCTTGTATCTATAAAGTAATCTAAACAGAGATCTCAAATAACAAGATTGCAGATTTTTCCAGGTGAAGCAAGAACTTCATCTTCAAATATCCTGTAGAAATTTGTATGGAGTAACTGTCCTTATTCTTGTCTTTACTTTCCTAACGGGATTTTAAAGTTTCAGTCTTTTAAAAAAAAATGCTCATGAAACTTTTACAGTGGGGAAATTCTCCCATCCAACTTCTTTATACAGGTAATCTTTATAGTCTTGACTGCAGCAATAACGGCTTGATTTTTCATCACTGTTTTGTGGACAAGAGTATTTTTTTTACTTTAAACCATCTCTATAGTGTATTATGTCAACTTTAAAAGCATTTTATTGCCCACTCTGTCCTCATTGGTCATGGAGTGTTAATGTATTGGAGGCGGCAATGAATAGGAAAAAAATTAATAGAAACAGGTCCTGTCCTAGCTAAAAACTGTGCAAGAGAAGGGCCTCGGTATTAGAGAAGTTCAGAGTAGAGTGAGTGTACTTCCAGTTCAATCTCTGAGAATCAGAGAGTGTAAGCAATAAAGTGCAACACATATACCAGGTCTTGGGAGAGAGATCTTACATGTTTTGTTATTTGGGCAGATTGAGTCTAAGAGCTTGGCTCGTAGATATTTTGGAAGCATATACACAGAGATATTATTGGAATAATTAATCTCTATTAAATGTGAAATCCTTGAGAGAGCAATGAGGGACATATTTAAGAAGTGGTGAGCACAAAGATTTCTGATTTCTAATTTAAATGTGTCCTACTAGATATGACCTGTAGGGGGTGCCCTGAAACAACAGTATGTTTTAAAAGTGAAAACCTAGGCCTCTCTGCGTGTTTGCTTTTTATCCTCTCCAGAGACACCAGTAAAATCTACAGTGGGGAGAGTGTCTCATGAAATCTTTAATATGGTGTCAATAAGAGTCTCCCTAGAGTATGTTTAATTGGTACATGTCATTCAATGCTTTCATCCCCTTAGGGGTGGGAGGAGAGGCACAAAATCAAGTGGCATTAGAACGTCAAGATCAGGGACGCCTGGGTGGCTCAGTTGGTTAAGCATCTGCCTTCGGCTCAGGTCATGATCCCAGCGTCCTGGCATCGAGTCCCACATCGGGCTTCTTGCTTGGCAGGGAGCCTGCTTCTCCCTCTGCCTCTGCCTCTGCCTGCCACTCTGTCTGCCTGTGCTTGCTCTCTCTTCCTCTCTCTCTCGGGCAAATAAATAAAAATCTTAAAAAAAAAAAAAAAAGAATGTCAAGATCCTAAAAATACTAATAATAAGTAAAATAATAAAAACAATAAAACAAACATGGCTTAAACATGACCCCACACTTCCCCCCCCCAAATCGTTATTATTCTTTAGAAGGCTAAACTGTGTAATTCAGTAAATTAAATTGTAGACTCCTTGGGATAAGGATATCTTAACACCATTAGTATTCTTATTGCCTATCAAGGTGCCTGGAGGAGCATATTAGACCTTAATAAATATTTAATTCCTTTCTTCATTCCCACTCAGTGTTGGTGGCAGTGGTCATGATGGGTATGGTCAGAATCAGGAAGCAGGTGGTGATCATATATGACTGAAAAGTCAGTCATGCAACATTTTAGAGTTGAGAGGAAACTTTGAGCAATGGCCCCTAGACCTAACTTCATATCTGACTCCCCTAGGGAAATTTTGTAACATTTCTACAGAAACATTTCTGGATAGAACTTCCTCCCCCATCTAGATAGAATTTCTAGATAGGAAATATTCTTGAGTCAAACAAAAATTTAGCCTCAGTAGTTCTGGGGAAGAGTTGAGGCGATAGATACATATATAAATATGTTTGTCTAGATCTATACACATGATAGATACATATCTATGTACATATGATTTTAAATATATGCATGTATTTAAATTCATGTATATAATCTAGCATAGTTTTATATTTAACTGCCTGTCAATGTTCAAGTATACTTAAATTACTATCTTTTATATTTCTATATTTAAATTATTTGCATTTGAAAACCGCAATGTGAGTGGTCCTGGCCCACGTCCCAGGGATGTTCCTATAATGCTGCCCTGGAGTCAAATCAGCGGGCACGCCCCCTGCTGGACGAAACCACTTGTCAATTGCAAAACTGAAAACTCTTCCAATGACTGTCGAAAATCCCTTTCCCTATTCACTCCTACCGCTCTTACCTGCTTCCTGAGCACAGTGTTTCTGGGGATGGATCTATTACTAAAATTATTAGGATCACAAGATGCGGGTGCTGGAAGACAACCCCTTTGCGTGTTACTAATGAAGGAACTGAGACAACGTTAACCAACTTGTTGACAAACAACTGTAGATCTCTGGGAACCATCGGTCAGCACTGGGTTATTCAGGCAAAGCGTTGTAGTCGATTGGTCGCCAGCTCTAAATTATTTCACATTTCGATCTCAATCAGAAGTGAAATCACAGAAAACCTGTGAAAACATGGGTTTTCACCTGTGTCCGCAGGAGGCCTTGGGGGTGGGGGGTGGGAGCTGGGCTGGTGGGGCCTACCCTTCTTATACTCTAAGGTAAGCACAAGTCTCCATGCCCTTGCTCTGCTATTGGTCTTGCAGGGGTTTTTTTTTTTTTTCTTTCTTAATTAGGAACCCCCAATTTTGAAAAGAGTTTGTGTGTGTGTGTGTGTGTGTGTGTGTTGTTTTTTAAATTTTATTTATTTACTTGAGAGCGGGAGAGTGCTCCTAAGAGCAGGGGGCAGAGGCAGAGGGAGAGGGAGAAGCAGACTCCACGCTGAGCAGAGGGCCCCATGCAGGGCTCAATTGTAGGATCGTGGGATCATGACCTCAGTGGAAGGCAGATGCCTAACCGACTGAGCCACCCAGGCCTCCCTGAAAAGAATTTTGAGACCACAGTTGCTTCCTCGGATAAGCTTGCTCATGAGAAACCTCCCTAGATAGATTCAGAGGCCTGAGGGGAATTGGGGTCTCCTTCTGTTTGGGCACACGTGTCTTCCTCAGGCTTCGGGAGTTTTATGTACAATGCACCCGTTGCACTGTTTGGAAGCATTCTCCATGAGATTCTTCCAGTATGGTTCCACTGCCCTGACTCAGTGAAGTAGCTACACCACCTCTAATTCCCCTCAGTGGATCTGAGACATCTTTAGGGCTTTCAGGAGCTGTTTATCACAAATATAAATCGAAAAGTAATATCCTAGAAAAGCCATTGCTGACTCTCAGATACAGTTTTTCATTGGCCATTTGGAACACCTAATCACAGAAAAAAAGTGTCTGATAACTTCTCTTAGGAATTCTTTTATCAGTTTTTCTTGTTAATTCTTTACAGAGTAACTTCGATGTGTTACCTACTATTTATGCTAAGAAGTTAATCAAGAGGGTATGTCACTGACTCAGGGTCACCTAACTGACCGTGGGAGCCATGGAAGGGATATAGGGGTCTGCCTCTAGACCCCCAGCTATCAACCACTGTACGTAAATTTGTAGGCCCTTGCATTTCTACACAAATTTGAAACCTGATTTTTCCCTTAAAATGTCTTATTTAGTAGGTGTCTGATAGATGCTTATTGCATTGAATTGGATTTTTTTATGAAATTTTCTTGAATTAAGTTGAATGAAGTATAAGCAAAAAGATTGAGCAGATGGAAAAGGAAGCATAGGAGGAGAATGAAGGGGGGGGAAGAATCATTCTTTACTGGGTTTAGCTTGGGGCTCCTGGACAATCTCCCATGAAGTTAGGCTGCAAACATCACCTCGTCATGACCCTTCTGTGATGTGAGTCTATATGAGAAGCAATATTTGATTATGAGCATCCCATGTAGGCCTATACGGGCAGTAGAAAGGCTTTCTCCCAGCAAAGAAAAACAAACTTGCTGAGTTTGCCTTTAACAGGAGCTGTGCTGGAGATCTGAGCGTGAACCTACTCATCCCAAAACTTTGACAAATAGTCTAGAAATAAAGTCATCATTTGGCCCCTCTGTCTCATAAAATCACATATTTAATCCTTTAACATTTAAAGTGTCAGGATGAATGGAATGGGAAGAAATCAGAGAGGGAGACAAACCATGAAAGACCCTGGACTCCGGGAAACAAACTGAGGGTTACAGAAAGGGGATGGTGGGGGTAGAGGGTAACAGGGTGATAGGTATTAAGGAGGGCACGCGTTGGGGTGAACACTGGGTATTATACGCAACTAATGAATCATTGAACACTACAACAAAAACTTATAATGTACTATATACTGGGTAACTGAACCTAATAAAAAAAATTTTTTTTAAATAAAGTGTCAGGGGGCACCTGGGTAGCACAGTGGGTTAAAGCCTCTGCCTTCGGCTCAGGTCATGGTCCCAGGGTCCTGGGATCGAGCCCCGCATCGGGCTCTCTGCTTGACAGGGAGCCTGCTTCCTCCTCTCTCTCTGCCTACTTGTGATCTCTGTCTGTCAAATAAATAAATAAAATCTTTTAAAAAAAAAAGTGTCAGGACAGTTAGTAAGAGGAACAGTAAATAGATTAAGGTTACTTTGTCACTATTCTAAAAACAATCAGCTACTCTGAATGCTTTCCACTCCTTACTTCTATTTTCTCAATGCTGTTAAAACCATTTGTCCCGCAAGGACAGTTTGGGCAAAAGCACATAGTACATTGAAAAACCTTAGATTTCCTGACTAAAATATAACTGCTTTTCCTAGTTTGGAGGATAATTTTACTCCATTGTGCTTTATTTATTCTCAGTAGAACTTGTGGGGATTGTTCTCAGGATAATGTCAGGATAATTGTTCAAAACTGAGCTATGGGCCAGCCCAAGGGCATTCTCCTGGGAATAGCTTGGCTAAAATACACAAAGATCTCTTCTCTTATCAAAAATATTTCTTCTTAAACATAGAGACAAATGAGGAAAGGTTTGACACGAGATAAAAATAACAGTGAAATAAGGCAGGGACTAAATGCCTTATGTGATCTTAGTGCATAGAGGACAAATAAAAGACAGCATGTGGTCCTACGTCTTCATAAGGTGATCTATAGGGGTGCCTGGTTGGCTCGGTTGATAAGCATCTGCCTTGGGCTCAGATCAAGCCCCACATCAGGCTCCCTGCTCAGCAGGAAGCCTGCTTCTCCCTCTCCCATGACTCCTGCTTATGTTCCTTCTCTCACTGTGTGTCTCTCTGTCAAATAAATAAATCAAATCTTAAAAAAAAAAAAATCAGGTGATCTATAAGATACCTTCTGAGCGCAGAGAAGGGGGTCTCCTATACCCTTCCTTTCTCAGTAAGGGAGTATTGGCCAGGAGGCAATACCAAATATAGGTAAATATGAGACCTCAATGTTTCTCCAGCCCTTATCAATTGTTGTCATTTTTTTTTTTTTAAAAAGAGAGAGCAAGAGGGAGATTCTCAAGTATGCTGCACACTCAGCGTGGAGCCCAACACGGGGTTCAAACTCATGACCCATGAGTTCAGCTGAAATCAAGAGTCAGACACTTGATTGACTGAGCCACCCAGGCACTCCTAAATTCTTGTCAAAAAACTATGCAGGGACGCCTGGGTGGCTCAGTTGGTTGGACGACTGCCTTCGGCTCAGGTCATGATCCTGGATTCCTGGGATCGAGTCCCGCATCAGGCTCCCAGCTCCATGGGGAGTCTGCTTCTCTCTCTGACCTTCTCCTCGCTCATGCTCTCTCTCACTGTCTCTCTCTCAAATAAATAAATAAAATATTTTTAAAAAACTATGCAAATATTGAACTATACAGTGAACTATACAAATAATACGTTCTTTCTTTTTTAAAAAAATATTTTAGTTACTTATTTGAGAGCAAGGTCAGGAGAGACAGAGCACGAGCAGGGTGGAGGGACAGAGGGAGAGGGAGAAGCTGACTCCCCGCTGAGCAGAGAGCCCTGACCTGGGGCTCGATCCCAGGACCCTGAGATCAGGACCTGAGCCCAAGGCAGACTGTTAACGTACTGAGCCACCCAGGTGCCCTCAAATAACACATTCTTTATCATGGAAACTTCAAAAGCATATATTTTTTATCATTTTTAAAAAGATACTGTTTACTTATCTGTGAGAGAGAGAGAGCCCAAGCAGTGTGAAGGGCGGAAGGAGGAGACTCCCCACTGAGCAGGGAGCCCGACAGCGGACTCGATCCGAACTCCAGATCACGACCTGAACTGAAGGCAGACGCTCAACTGGCTAAGCCACCCAGGCTCCCCTTTTGAAAGCATATTTAGCCCAAGACAAAAACATAGGAATTATGTCACAGCCATCTGACCCCCAGAGATAACCCTCACTAATATGTTTTGGGGCCTTATACAAACACACACTCACCATACACCATACTTCCAGTAATTGGTGATGTGACAGCTCTGACGGCAAGAACTGCGGGTACAGGACCGTGGCTCTAACAGGAGTGGGAGCCGTGGGAGCCGTGGGAGCCGTGGGCAGCAAAAACGATAACGGAAATTTATAATCACACAAGCCATAACTGCAGAGGAAGCCTTGGTCTTTGCAGCAGCAGTACTGAAGGTGTCTTGAGAGCGGCCGTCCACAGTAAAGCTGTGAATAATGCCCGTTCAGAGTTACATGGCCCTTACCAGGTGCCAAACACTGGCCCGGGTGTTTTACATCTATTATCTCAATTAATCCTCACAATGAGCTAATGAAGTAAGCATACTAGTTGCGTCCCCATCTTACAGATGACAAAACCGATGTGCACTCGGGCTGTGCCCTCTGCCCAAGATCGCAGTCTTAAGGGGCAGAACCTGAATGTAAACCTGGGCAGTCTTGGCCCCATAATCCACTCATAACCACTATGGTGGTGGTAAAAAAAAAAAAAAAAAAAAAAGTAGATTTTGCAAACATTTTTCTCCTCTGTTTCGTTATTCCTCAGCAACTTGCCACAATCCTCCGGAGGCTTGTTTAACTTTTTTTAGAGGCTCTGTGAACTCCTAAAAAATAAAAGGCAAATTACCAAAGGGCAAATTGCTGTTTAATTTGTCAGTATCTTCAGTTTATATGGGCTTCCACATAGCTGATGCTTCGTGAGTATTTGTGAGCGGCTGAATAAAGCAAAACGAAATAAGCTTTCAGAATCCACACTGGAAGCAAATAGAGTTGTGTTGCGCCAAACATGCACCCACTGTAATAGAATTACTGGCTCAGTCCATTAAGTGTCTGCCTTGGGTTCAGGTCATGGTCTCAGGGTCCTGGGATCGAGCCCCGCATCAGGCTCCCCGCTCTGTGAGGAGCCTGCTTCTCCCTCTGCTCCTCCCCTGGCTCATGCGCTCTCTCTCTCTCTCTCTCTGTATTTCTCAAATAAATAAATTAAAAATCTCTGAGGAAAAAAAAGTAGAAAGTTTAGGTTACAATTTATATTTGTAATATTTAATCTGTGTATATCCTTGGGGCTGTCCTTATGCAAAAGAATCCCTCTGTCCTCAGAAAGCTGTAATCCAAGATAATGTAAAGAGTGAAATGAAGGGGCGCCTGGGTGGCTCAGTGGGTTAAGCCGCTGCCTTCGGCTCAGGTCATGATCTCAGGGTCCTGGGATCGAGTCCTGCATCGGGCTCTCTGCTCAGCAGGCATCCTGCTTCCCTCTCTCTCTCTCTGCCTGCCTCTCTGTCTACTTGTGATTTCTCTGTCAAATAAATAAATAAAATCTTTAAAAAAAAAAAAAGAGTGAAATGAAAATTCACTCAATGCATTAGTAAAGTGTTACCTCTTGAGTGATGGGAAATGCGGAGTCTTGGGCAAAATATGTAAGTCCTAACATAAGTTTGAATTCCCGTGACCTTTTTAATGATTGCAGACCATATGCCAAAAGTGGCAAAATTAGAAGTAAATATGCTGCAAATATAAAATAATTTTAGGGGGGAAAAACTGACCTCAAAAGTTATCTCAGGACGTTTCTGCTCAGGGTTTCAAGCTGACGTTTTGATGATAGGACTTGATTTAATTTCCAAGTCTCTTATCTGTAGTTTATTCTTGTTACTGCAGTTGCTACTGGTTTTTAACTTGTACACAGGAAACCAGTGCCAATCAATTGCGTTCCCATGGCGACAGGAAACCCTGGTTGGTCAGATGTTGATTGTGCTTTGCTATTCATGCTCCACCCATATTTTCTTCCCTTTTGGCTGAACTTAAGACAAATTAATCAGTGGTCGACATCTGGCAGACAGTTTTGGTGTCTTCTCAGTGATTTGTTGACTGGCATAGTTAAAAAGTAAAAATCCAGGACTTGAAGCTTGTAGACACTCGGTATAAACGCTGCCAGGGGTCCCTGGGAAGGCTTTGCATGGAAGGCCCATTTTTGTGCTTTTTAACTGAACATGTGCATTTTCTCAAGTAATGAAACATCTGGTACAAAAATAGTTCACCTTTTTCACCATAGTGAGTGGCTTACCTCACCCTATTGTAAATGTCAGATACGAAATGTGTGAGGACGCCGAGGAAAGAGAATGTTAAGCTTTTTAACAGGTCTCTGCTGTTTGTGATTAATCTGTAGCCACCTGTGTACTTTCTTGCTAGTAAGTCTGACTCCTTATAAACGTACCCCTTCTCACAGAGCACTCGGAGAACAAATGTTGCTACCCAGAACACGACAAATAAGATAACTCAGAATTGAAATCTAAGTGTAAAATCAAGCCAGATGATCTCCCCATTCCCCAAAGCCAAGCTTCTTTGAGGCCTCTTCTTTCAAACTCACTGTTTATGAGTCTATAAAAAGAAAAATGACAAATTGGCTACCAGCCTTGAGAACTATTTTCAGAAGTCGTTAGTTTTAAAGACAGTGGGGCTAAAATGTATGTCTGATTTTATCAGGTCTAACCATAGTAGAGATCATGAGAAATGTACAAGAAACGTGGTGGAGGGTTTTTTGTGGGGTTTGGGGGGGAGGGGTTGAGGGGTGTTGGGTTTTTTTTCTGTATAGGAAGACGAAGAAAGGTAACAATACAGGAAGGTGAGATTAAGATAAACCTAAAAAGGGCAGGTATGTTGGACCGGATAGGCTTTTCCTGTTCCTGAAATGTCTTGTGTTCTTACACAGGAAAAGCATTCTTATTCACCCGAGGCATTTGCAAGTCCTAGGCACAAGACCTAAAAGTGCCCTGGGTTTGGTGGTAAGAAATCAGGAAAAAGGTGGGTGGGAGAGGAAGTGTCCATGGTGAGTCCATAACCAGGATGAATTTCCCAAAAGGCAGAAGAGTTTCGCCATTTATTCATCCATGTCTCCTTTATTTTATTTTATTTTATTTTATTTTATTTTATTTTTTTAGATTTTATTTATTTATTTGACAGACAGAGACCACAAGCAGGCAGAGAGGCAGGCAGAGAGAGAGAGAGAGAGAGGGAAGCAGGCTTCCCGCTGAGCAGAGAGCCCGATGCGGGGCTCAATCCCAGGACCCTGGGATCAGACCTGAGCTGAAGGCAGAGGCTTTAACCCACTGAGCCACCCAGGCGCCCCCATGTCTCCTTTATTTTGAAAACAAACTCTGCTAGTCTGTTCTTTCTTCACATTTCCCACCCCAAAATTTGAATACATTTAAATTAAGGTCAGCTCAGGGCATAGAGTCACCAAAGAATTGATGAGCTTGTTCATGAGAGTTTGCTATTCTTACTGACCCTGGTAATTCCAGTATCATTCAACTACCCTCCCAAAGATCTCTTTCCTAGCTGTATTAGCAGGTTGGGGGGTGCGGGGGTGGGGGTGGGGGTTTGATCTTCTGGAGGCCAGGCCTGTGAAGCAAAGATTGAATACTAGAAAAGGTTTGCAGTGTTTTGAATCCTAATATTTTGCGGAGCCGTAATCCGGGTTTTCCCAATAATGAAGTAGCAGAAAAGCCCGACACTAAATAAATATTTTTAAGCACTCATGGAGACTTGGCACTGGCCAAGGCCCTTTAAAAAATCTCCTCGTAGACCCAAATAGAATCCGGCAGCAAACCTGAAATGCACTGGAAAGGCATTTAATATTCTCTGGGCTTCTCCCTCATTTTAGTTCCCGTTTTGATTTGCATGACCATCTGTTTGGACAGGAGCAATCCTCTGTGTGCTCTTCTTTCCACCTATGATCCCACTGTAGTGGCAAGGAGTATACCCAAGGGTTGGGGGACGGCTGCCAATTGTTATTCATGATAGCAGTGAGTGCCCCTGTTGAGATGCTAGCCAGGAGAAATGAGTGTCTATTCCTGGACAGCAGTTTTACCATGTGCAATGTTGACTCTGACTGTAACCCAAACTGTTCCCTTGGTTCTCTAGCCTCGTCTCTAACCTACTAAGCCGAGAGCTTTAGATATTCGGGAGTGGCATGCGTCCCTAAGTGCTTTTATGGGGCATCCAAGGAACAGAGATAACAATGGGCAAATGTCTGCAATGCAGTTTTTATCAGGGACATATGGCAAGCACGTTTTTCTGGATGATCTTGTTTATGTAAGATGTGCATTTTAAATAACTAAACCGCTCTTGGCCTGCCTAGAATAAAAAGCATCAGCGCTACGAAGCAGCTCTCTGTATGAGCAAACCCTGTGCAGTGAAGAACCAAATCTGAGCTTACCTCTGAACCCAGGCAGAAAAAGTTTTTAGGGCAAAGAGAAGGGGATGGAGGAAGTAAGATCATTTATTGGGCATATTTAAATATAGGATAACGTCCCAAGGTCTCGTATTAGTACCAATTTAAAAAAAAAAAAAAAAAAAGTCCCAGAATAACTATTCCCCTGTATGGAGAGCAAAGAACTAGAAAAGCCTTGACATGTCTCTGTGAATACTAAACATTTATTGAGAAGCTGCTATGTGTCAGGTAGTGTGCAAGAGACATTGTGATTGTGTAATATTATTTCCTCCTCATAACCACCTCAGGGAGAGACGTTTTCATAATCTCAACTTGAATGATGAGGAAACTGAAACACATTTAAGTAAATGCCACAGAGCCTGTGGGCTGCAACGTCAAGCCCAGGTCTGTGTGTTACAAAAGCTCACACTTCTTCCTATTTCCTGCCACCCCTGATGTCCAAGACATTCCGTAATTCTTCTGCTTTAGCCTTGTGTGTGGATATATTCTTATGAATACAGATATCCAGAATTAGACTGCATTCAATTTTGTCAGTGGAAAAATAGACGCATTCTAAAATAAAATCGTATGTTCAGCCTACCCCGCATAAACCCGACCCATTTGGAGAAGAGCTGGTGGTGCCCCCTTCCGTCCCTAGATGGCGCCTTTGCGCCACTACCAGATGGAAAAATTCAGGGTCCACAGCAGGTTGGGCTTTTTGCTTTTGCTCAGAAGACAACTGAGCAGTTCATTTCTCTGTTCCCCCAAATCCTGCTAGAGGTATTTGTTGCCATTTTAAGATTCAAAGCCAACTCAAGCAGACAGGGAAAGGGCCATGTCGCCACCTGAAAGGGGATGGGGAGTTGCAGAAACACCCCCCACCCCCCACCCCCCCCACCCCCCGCCGCCCTTTCTCTGAGATCCCTTATCATTTACAGAAGGCCGTCCCCGCAGGACTAGTGTTTGTTCACACAGCAGATGCACTCAACAGTGCTTCCCAGCTCTCCTGTCCTTGGCCCTCCAGAAGATGCTTCTGTGAGATCAACCACAAAAGGCTTTTTCACTTCTTTGTTAGCAGCGGTGAAGATTTAATAGAGAGGGACTGGAGAGCAGGAGGATTTGGGTGCTTCAGCCTTCCCACTTTGCATTCCCAAAAAAGAGAAGGATCTGTTGCTCTCTTTCTCCCCCTCCTAACAAAACAATAACACAATTTGCTCAAGGAGTTTTAGATGTTGCGTGAGGATTCGCAGTGCAAAGGGGTTTCCTGATACAGCGCAATGTCGCTGTGGAACTAAAGGTGAGGGAATTTCACGGCAGGAAAGGGCGGGTGTGGGGAGCCTTGCAATGTTTGCATCTGTGAACTCTGGGTTCCCGCAATGGTACGTCTTACTGAGGGCAGCCCAGGAGCGAACTGGCAGGACCCCAGAAAGCGTGATTATGAGGGAAAGCTGGAATGGCCCTCGTGTCAGCTGTTTTCCTCCACAGGATACTGGGCGATTCCTGTCCCAACCAGATACTGATTACTTAAAGCTTAGCCCAAGAGTTCTTGTCAAAAACGATTTCCGTAGTATATTTTGACTTGCTGAGGTCTGAAGAACTTTTGGAATTTGTTAGGTGTGGGCCTGAACTCCAGGAGTGGGTCAGGAGTATTTGGTTAACGAACTCTATCCGTTTGAACAGATTGTCTTCAGCACCTTGTTTTTATCTCCCTGAGGGCTCTCCAAATGTTCTTATCTGACACGGAGAATTGGTGGGAAATGTGTGCGTTGATAATTCAGACATGTGAAAGTAAGAAAGTTCAAAGGACTTACCTTCACATCATGCTTTGTACCATACTTCAAACATAAGCTACCTGCTATAAATGTTTCGGTCTACAAATTTATGTGTTCTTCTATTTCTCCATTAGAATTGCATTTCTCAAGTTTTATATGTATTTCACCTCATCTATAATGTGGGCAAACTCAAAATATTTAAATTGTTGCAGACTATTTGCTAGAGTGAGTACATTTCCTCCACATGAGACATGAAGAATTTATGTAACATCCAGTTTTTCAAATTGTTCTACCAAATATTCAACCCAGAATGGTATGACACAAAAAGAGTGTGTGTGTTTGTATAGAAAACAGTGGACCATGAAGTCTTTTTATTTTTATTTTAAGATTTTATTTATTTATTTGACAGACCGAGATCACAAGTAGGGAGAGAGGCAGGCAGAGAGAGAGGAGGAAGGAGGCTCCCTGCTGAGCAGAGAGATTCGAGGCTGGATCCCAGGCCCCTGGGATCATGACCTGAGCGGAAGGCAGAGATTTTAACCCACTGAGCCACCCAGGCACCCCCATGAAGTCTTTTTTAAAAACCTTTCTTGAGAAGTATAACTACCAGTGTTAAGACTTAGAGTACTTTGTGGTTTCCAATGTCCAACAGTCAAGAAGCAATTCCCAATCCAATATATAACAGAACATTCAAATTAAAATCACATATTTTTAAAAAACTCATTTCATCCTGCAGTCAGACTTTTAACTTGATGACCTTTCAAGGACTGTGACTGTGTGAGATTTTTTTTTAAAAGATGTTATTTTTCGTTGCTTAGCATGGATCCCTCCCTATTCATACTGGCAATCAATAAGCATTCTTAAAGGAAAACCACTGACAAGCTATTAGGTTTTATATGAGATTGTTCAGTACATAATAAAAACAAGCATTTTTTAAAAATTTGGAATCAATAAAAACATTATGATAAAGAGAAGAAACAATTCATTTCTATTCAGTCTTGAAAATCTCTGGGTACTTCATCCTTATTTCCCTTCCCACATCTATAAATCTCTGCCATGCACAAAAGAAAGGCATACATGCATGAAAGGAATTGAAAATTAAGTCAATTATGTCCCACTTTGGTAGGCATTCCGTAGATATGGGACATGTCCTGTATTTCATGATTTTGTCTTGCATCCTCTACGGACTTTGTCAGGGCACCCTAAACGTCCTGTATTCTGCTTTTTAAATTAAATTACAAAAATCAGCAGTTACACTTATTTTTCCAATCGGACTGGGCTTCCTGTGTTTTTATTTGCTAAATGTGGTGACTAGGTACTTTGTCATCCCTCTTAAGAGTCTTTTGAGAGTTAGATTCATTCGTATATCTCTGAAGTCCACTTTTATCATCAAATCTGACCATTTTCAGGGTGAAATGTCACTGGTATAGCTTAGGACCACTTAACATGCCCAGGTGACAGTTAGTTGGCATTTAAAGTTATTCTAGTCTTCTAGCTGCCCTTTACCTGAAAAATGGTTTATCTCTCTATATATGTATGTATGTTTTCCTTGCTGGTTATTATAACATTCACAGAAACATGTCCTGGAGAACTAAAAATAAAAATGGAATATTTCAGAGCTTGAGTTGTCTAGACACAGGTTAGGATTTCTATGTTGAGGTCTCTGGTAAAAAGGAACAATGAATTAACTTATAAAACGATACCTGAAGGAGAATAGCTTGTTCGAGAAACGGGAATATTCTTTTAGCCGTAGTTCAAAAGCCTGTTTTTACATATTCTCCATTGCCATCTGCCTTGGAGAAGTGCCGTTGAATATATTACATGTAGAACATTTTAATTTTGTCTTTACAGTTATAGACATCCTTTGGATGGCAAATTCTTGTGGTGAAAACTTAATGATTACCAGTTGTATGTCAAGAAGATGGGTTGAAATGGCTTCCCTGATAGACAACTAAAATGTTGTTTAAAACAACCTTTCGTGAATGGTGATTATAGCTGATATGGTAGATATTCTGTTACACCATCTCAGGTCCTCACCATCATGTATATCCAAACTAGCTGAAAGAAGCCACTACCTAAGTCTAGATCATCCAAACCATGGTTTTGAAATGTGTGTGTCCACACCAAGGAGTGTGGAGAATGGTCCACTGAGATACAGAAAAAGATACTAGAGAAATTATTTATATTTATTTTCATTTTGCCCTTTCCTATTTCAAATCTTGCAAATGTTTTATAATTTGCATAATATGTAAGTGCAACAGTACCTCTATGTGATTTATAAAGAAATAAACTTTAGTGGAGATGCACCTACTTTTTTTTTTTACTGAACAATAGGAAAAAATGAAAATTACTAATAATTATACCTGGAAATGGAAGGTTAATTTAGAGTGTAGATATGGTAGAATCAATCCAAGTGTTTAATAGTGTGATCGTAATTCCTATATTCTAATAATGCTGTCCTGTTATAAAAGCTTAGAATCTGGTAGAGAGGGCAATAAAAGAGGTAAAGTGGTTCCTTTTTATTATGTCTTAAATAACAAAGAAAATTCACTTTGGCCATACTTGATATATAGTAGAAGTTTATAATGATTATAGTTCTCAAAATTGTTCTTTCAGACATAATTGCACAAATAAACAAAGATAAGGGCACCTGGGTGACTCAGTGGGTTAAAGCCTCTGTCTTTGGCTCAGGTCATGATCCCAGGGTCCTGGGATGGAGCCCACATCAAGCTCTCTGCTCAGTAGGGAGCCTGCTTCCTCCTCTCTCTCTGCCTGCCTCTCTGCCTACTTGTGATCTCTATCTGTCAAATAAATAAACAAAATCTTCAAAAAAAACACAAAACAATAAACAAAGATAGAATTCAAAAATACCCATTATAACATTGTTTGTAATAGCAAAAAGAATTGGAAATAAATATCTGTCATTAGATATTTATCAACATGTATGTTATCATATATTTATTATTTATAAAACGTACATCATTACTCTCATAAGCTTTCCAATACATAATATAAAAAAAAACTACAAAACTCTAGAAGAAAACATATGTGTAAATCTTCGTACCTCTGGATTAGCCAGTAATTTCTCTCAAAACACAACCACAAAGGAAAAAATATGCACCTTGGATTTCATCAAGATAAACATTTTGTGCTCAAAGGACAATGTAGTGGGGTACCTGGCTGGCTCAGTGGAATGAGCATACGACTCTCAGTCTCAAGGTCATGAGTTTGAGCCCCATGTTGGTGTAGAAATTACATAAATAAATAAAGGCCTTAAAAAAAAGGAGAGACCATAGGCAGTGACGTCCAAAGAAACAGAACAGATGTGTGTAGACACACACACTCACACAAACACACGGAAAGAGATTTATTATAAGATTTATTATTGGCTCACATGATTGTGCAATTTGGCAGGTTCCAAGATCTGTGGGTGAGTGAGAAAGCTGGAGACTTCAGAGAGCCAGTGGTGTATTTCCAGTCCAAAGCTGACAGGCTTGAGGTTCAAAAAAAGGTCCATGTTTCAGTTTGAGTACAAAGGACAAAATTGATGTCCCAATGCAAAAGCTGTCAAGAAGGACTAATTCCCTGTTAACAGGGAGAGGGTGAACCTTTTTGTTGTATTCAGGTCTTCCACTGATTTGGGGAGGCCCACCCACATTACAGAAGGCAATCTGCTTAACTTTAGTCTAGCAGTTTAAATTTTAGTCTCATTCCGAAACACACAGAATAATTTTTGACCAAATATCTGACCATGTCCCCATCAAATTGATATGTAAAATTAACCATCAGAGATTCTATCAAGAACATGAAAAGACAGTTCACAAAATTGTACAAATATTTGCAAATCCTATATTCAATCAGGGTCTAATATTCAAAATATAGAAATAACTTTAAAACTCAAAAATAAAAAGACAAATTACCCAGTTTAAAAATGAACAAAAGATTTGCATAGATATTTCCTCAGAGGAGATGTACAAATGGCCAATAAGTACATGGGAAGACATTCAATATCCTTAATAATTAAGGAAGCACTATCAAAACCACAAGGAGTTATGACTTCACATCAACTAAGATGGCTGTAATCATAGGTATGGATAATAATGAGCATTGGCAAATTTGTAGAGAAACTGGAGTCTTTGTACATTGCTGATGGGAATGTAAAATGGTGTGGCCACTTTGGGAAGACATTTGGCAGTTTCTCAGGAAATTAAATCTAGAGTTGTCCTGTGACCGAGCTACTCTACTGCTGGGTGCATACTAAGAGAAATGAAACATATGTCCACCAAAAAATGCATGCACAAATGTTCTTGACAGAGTTATTTATGATAGACAAAAGTGGAAACAATCCAAATGCCCATCAACTGACAAATAAGTAAATAAGTATGGTATATCCATACAACAGAATTTACTGTGTCATAAAAAGAAATGCATTAGTGAGTGATAGACACTACAACATGAATGAACCTTAAAAACATTATGCTAAGTAAAAGTCACCAGACAGAACAGGTCATATGTTGCATGATTCCATTTATATGAAATGTCCAAAATAGGCAAATTCAAAGACACAGAAAGTAGACCAGTGGTTTCTAAGAACCGAGAAGAGGGAAGAACAGGGAGTAACTGTCCACGGGTAGGGAGTTACTTTTATGGGCTGAGGAAAATGTTATAAATTAGCTGCTACACTCCTTACACAACTCTGTGACTATACTAAAAATCACTGAGCTGAACAAAAAGGTGAATTTTATGGTATGTAACTATATCTCAATAGAGGCAGGGAAAAGCATATATAACATTAATTTTATATTAGAATGTTCGCTGTTTCTAGAAAATTAGTGGGACATGGCTTCTGGAATTTTTTTTTTTTTCATTTTATTGGATTTGGTTGAAACATGCTAACTTAGAACATTTTTATTTATGGAAAAGCAAAGGGGTATATTTCCTACAGCAATTATAAAAGTGGCCTTTCCATGACAAATTTCAGTTCACTCTTGAAAATGTGTATGTCATTTTGCATTCCAGAAATATTTATTTTCTACCAGTCCATCTGCTCCTTGGCCATCATCTAGATTTAAAACACAGTATCCAAAGTAAGAATTCTTTACTCTGGTATGGATGATATCTGCATTTGGGTGAATGGCCATTTGGTTTTCAGGGAGATCCTGCAATTATTCCATCTGAGGGTGGATAAGAGAAGACCCAGAAATAAAAGTGAATTACTATGAATGGCTTCAAGTCAACAAATCCCTATTTACACGAGGGGAAAGGCTTATTTTAACTATTGGCAACTGTGTTTAATAATTTATATTTAACCATCTATACTTGTACTAGGCATCACTGATAACGTGATTGTGTGTTTGCTTTGGCAAGAAGGTAATCATGGTAATCAAATCAAGTACCACTCTATTTATCGCCAACACTCTTCCACGTAATTGAGGCCTTCCTTCCATCTGAGAAGTGATGGTACTTTAGATACGATCCGTGGCCACAGAGTAACCCAGCAAAGTCATTGACTCTTCACTGGCCAAAGGAAGCAACTCCCTACTCTGAAATTCCAAGGTGAAAGGTCAACGACTTGAGAAGGCGACCTTCATCCTGCCTTATTCCTGAAGCATTCTAACTGACCAAAGCCCATAACTGCTTGCTGGGTGGTACACTTTTTTTTTTTAATATTGCTATTTCATTTTATTTATTTTAAGTAGGCTCCACACCCAACGTGGGGCTTGAACTCACGACCCCAAGATTAAGAGCTGCATACTACCGCTTGCGCCAGACAGGCGCCCCCTGGGTGGTACACTTTTAAATGAGTCCTGAACAAACACAGGAATGTGTATTTAAATAAACTGGTGTTCTTGGATAAACATTTGGGGAAACTGGATATGGTAGATTTTCAGTCTGGACATAGTTCATTTTAGGTGAAGGTATGACTTGATATGCCCTGCTTAATGATTTAAGAGATCTGCCTCTTATATTCAGTGAGTGAGGGACTTCTAGAAGCTTTCAGATAGATATTAAATTTAATTACTTTTTAAAATACCTAATTGTTTTCCATAAATGCAAAAATTTTCTTTGTGAAAATTTAATTTGATAAGTGTTTCTCTCTAATGACTAAAAGAAAGTTCAAGGATTTGAACTTGAAATCCAGTACATAACTCTTGAAAACTGGTACATAACCTCTATTCCTGTAACTTCTTAGGCATGACTCTATTCCCATGACAGGCTCCATCATAATAAAACCATCTCTAAGGGTTTCTTTCTTTACAGCCCTTCAGGTCTTCAAGACCATAAGCTACGTCCTATTAACCCTGGCAGCAACCACCTCCTTAGGGCCTAAGATGGTTTCTAGAAAACAGTAGGTACTCAATAAATGCTTGTTGCTGCACTAATTTCATCACAGCTTTGTGGCTGAGAATGAAGTGTCTGGAACCACGCTACCTCTATTCACATGCCTTACTTTATGACTTTTGATAAATTACTTAACATCTTTAGCTTCCCCATACACAAAAGAGGAAAATATCCTACCTTCCCCAAAAATTAGTGCAGAAATTAAATGAGTTAATACAACTAAGCTACTTCTTGCCAGCTTAGCTTACTTAACGTTAGGTGCTGTCATCATCTTCATCATCATTTGTAGTACTTATATTATTACATTACATTATTACAACATTAGTAGCCACATGACCACTTTGGGAGCCTGGGCACTTTTCACCCAGGCTCAGCTGGTTATTGCTCCTGGACTCGAAGGCAGAAGCTAAGTCAGCCTTCCTATCTGACACCAGTTAGGAGGATGAGCTAGTCTGTAAAAATCAATGCTTTCTTTTTTCTTCCTTCCGTTTTCCTGCAACCTCTCCTGCCATCTACCCAGAGGGGGCAGAAATGTGGACAGTGGCACTCTGACTGGAAACCTAATATAACAAGCAGAGGTTCCAGATGAGCTCTGAGAGAAGAGATTTCTGGGGTGTGTGTGTGTGTGTGTGTGTGTGTGTGTTCACGCATGCGCGCACACGCGAAGGGATTTTAATTAAATTTAATACCTAATCGGAAAGAGACTGAGAGACATACATTGAAGTAAAAACGATGCGGGTCATCAGGACGACTCAGAGATGTATGAAGAAAATTCGTCTCCATGGTTACCTTTACTAAGAAATTTTCTGCCTATTACTAAGCAGGCAGAGTGATACAGATATACGGAATCTTGAGCTGTGTGATAAAATGGCCCTATGTTTTCACTCAGGAAGCCTATGATGAGAATTTACTGTTACTGACATACATGATCCTTATAAGATTTTATTCTCTAAAATTTCTGTTGTGTTAGGCAAGCACATATACATGTTGGCTAAAACATTTTCCATAGATGTCCCACAAATAATCAGAGCTGCCACTGTCCCTGGGCTTGCGCATATATTCCAGTGATGCTTCCTAGCTCTTAGCATTTAGAAAGAGTCTGTGAAATATTTTCAGTACTTCTGGCTCGTATTTTTCTCCTTCTTTCCTTCCTTCCAGGCCTTCATCTTTCCCACCTTCCTTCTCTCTAACAATCAACAAAAATTTTATTCAACTTTTAATAAATAGGCCTTTTATTACTAAAATGATGTTGTGACAAAATTATAAAAGATTGATCATAAGGTCTTGATGATTTTTTGACCGCTTTCTCAATCCAGAACTTTCTCACTGTCTTGTACCCATTAGCATTCACTCCCCAGTTCCCTACTCTTCAACTTCTGGCAATTACCAATCTTCTATCTCTAAAGATTTGCCTGTTCTGGACATTTCATATAAATGGAATGATGAAATATGGGACCTTTTCTGTCGTTTCTTTTACTTAATGTTTTTAATGTTCATTCATGTGGTACATGTATCAGTACCTTATTCATTTTGGGGGCTGAAAAATATTATGTTGTATGGCTTTACCACATTTGGTATATCCATTTGCCAGTTGATTGTTTCCATTTTTAACTATTATGAATAATGGTGCTATAAACATTCATGTACAAGTTTTTGTGTGGACATACGTTTTCATTTTTCTTGGGTCTACACCTAGGAATGGAATTACTTGTCATATGGTTACTATAGGTCTAACTTTTTTGAGGAACTGCCAAACTGGTTTTCCAAAGCTACTATACCATTTTATATTCCCACCAGCAATGTATGAGGGTTCCAATTTCTCCATATCCTCACCAACATTTGTCATTGTCATCTTTTTTATTATAGTCATCCTAGCAAGAGTGAAGCAATATCTCCTTGTGGCTTTGATTTCATAATGCCTCATGATGTTGAACATCTTTTCTTATTTATTCTGGATTCTCAGGTCTATTCCATTGACCTATATGTCTATTCTTATGCCAATGCCACACTGTTTTGGTAGTGTATCTTTGTAGTAAGTTTTGAAATCAGGATCCATGAGTCCTCCAACTTCGTTCTGCTCAAGATTATTTTGGCTATTTGGGTTCCTTGCATTTGCATATGAATTTTAAGATCAGCATGTTAATTTCTGCAAAAAAGTAAGCTGGGATTCTTACAAGAACTGCATTGATGGTTGTAGATCAATTTCAGAAATATTGCCATCTTAATATTAAGTCTCCTGATATATAAATATGGGGTGCCCTTCCATCTATTCAGGTCTTTAATTTCTTTCAACAATGTTTTGCAGTTTTTAGTGCACCACCCTTGCACTTTCTACAAAATTTATTCCTAAATATTAGTTCATTTTGATGACATTATAAATAGAATTGTTTTCTTAGTTTCATTTTTGGTATTTGTTGCCACTATAGAGAAATACAATTGGTTTCTTCTCTTGATTTTATATCATGCAGCCTTGTGGAACTGGAGCATTATATTTAGGATTTTTTGTGGATTCCTTTGAGTTTTCTATATATGAGATCATGCTATCTGCAAATAGAAATAGCTTTATTTCTTCCTTCCCAGTCAAAATTTTTATTTGTTTGTTTCATTATCTCGTCTAATTGCCCTGGCTAAGAATCTCTGGTACAAAATTGAATAGAAGTGGAAGAGTACTTGTGCCTTACTTGCACAAGAAAATGTGCCTAATCTTAGAATGAAAACTGAGTATTTCAGTGTTAAGTGTGATGTTAGCTATGGTGTTTTATAAACATGCCCTTCACCAGGTTGAAGAAGCTGTTTTCTACTCCCAGTTTTTTCAGTGCTTCTATCATAAAAAAATGTTGAATTTTGTCAAATGCTTTTTTCTGAGTCTATTGAGATGATATAGGGTTTTGTCTTTTATCTTTTTGATATGGCATTATTACATTGTTTGATTTTTTTGCTTATCAAACTAACCTTGCACTCTTGCTTGCAAACAAACCTTATTTGGTCATGCTGTGTAATCTTTTTTATATGTTGCTGAATTTGGTTTCTTAATGTTGTGCTGAGAATTTTTCATCTAGATTTTATATCTAGATTCATATGGGTATAGACTCATATTGATGTTGGCTCCTATTAATAGTAAGCTGTAATTTTTTTATATTCTTTGGCTTTGATTTGAGGCTGATACTGGCTTCATATAATGAGCTGTGAATTGTTTCCTCCTTCTGTTTTTTGAAGGTGTTTTTGAATGATTGGTGTTAAAACTTCCTTAAACATTTAGTAGAATCCACTAAAGTCACTTTGGTCCTAGGCTTTTTTTTATAAGAAGTTTTTAAAATTATCAATTCAGTCTGTTTATTTGTTTATTTATTTATTTGTTTGACACAAAGAGAGATCACAAGTAGGCAGAGAGGCAGGCATAGAGAGAGGGGAAAGCAGGCTCTGAGCAGAGAGCTCCATGTGGGGGCTCGATCCCAGGACTCTGAGATCAGTACCTGAGCCGAAGGCAGAGGCTTAATCCACTGAGCAACCCAGGCGCCCTCAATCTCTTTATTTATTTTGGTTCTATTTAGATGAGTCTACGAGTTACCTATTTCATATTGAATCAGTTTCGGTAGCTTATGTCTTTTTAGGAGTTTGTCGATCTGCATTATCTAATTTGTTGGTATCCAGCTGTTCATAGTCTTCTCTTTTTATTTCTGTAAAGTGGGAGGAGATGTCCCTTCTTTTATTTGAGATTTCAGTTGAGTCTTTTTTTTTTTTTAAAGATTTTTATTTATTTATTTGACAGAGAGAGAGATCACAAATAGGCAGAGAGACAGACAGAGAGAGAGATGAGGAGAAGCAGGCTCCCTGCTGAGCAGAGAGCCCCATGCGGGACACGATCCCAGGACCCTGGGATCATGACCTGAGCCGAAGGCAGAGGCCCAACCCACTGAGCCACCCAGGCGCCCCTCAGTTGAGTCTTGTCTTTTATTTTTTCTTGCTCAATCTAGTTAAAGGTTAGTCAGTTTCATTGATCTGCTCAAAGAACCAACTTTTGGTTTCATTGACTTTCTCTATTGATATTAGGATGTATTTTGAAATGAAAGAAAAATGAAAATAAACATTCCCAATTATCTGGATGTGGAGAAAGTAGTGTTTATCCTTGTCAAAATTTAGCTTTCAACTGGCTCCACAAAGATCCAAATCACACTGGCTACTTTTTGTAGCATGGTTGAGATTCTAATCACAGAATACGTTCAGGAATGTCTACAACTGCATAATACCGCAGATTGAAAGAACAAATGCTTGATCGACATATTTCTAAAGCTCTTATTCTATTCCCATCATGATGACACAGTTCCATACATGCAAGGAGTCCCAAAGTGGACATTTACTCTATTATAAATATGCAGACAATGCCTGATAATCTGTGCAGAGACAAGAGGAAGAATTTACCAAACTGTCTGATGTTTTTAAGAGGAAAAATAATATGGGCGGCTCCTGCTTAACAGAGTCCTCCAAGCAGTCAAGTTTTCTCTTTTCAATGATTAATTCCTGAGATGTATTATCAACATGCACTCTAACTGCAGCCAGAGTTGAAATTACTGCCTTACTGCAGTGGAACTGCAAATTATCAGAATTATCAGTGTCAGTTAGATAGCTTTATAGCTATTTGTTGTATTGTGCTATTGATGTATAAAATTCCCCCTTCATTGCTATTGAAAACTGAAAAATATGGTGGCTCCACTTGTAAACCTAATATAATGTGCAGAGTTGTCAAATCACTATGTGGTATACCCGAAACTAATGTAACATTGTGTATCAACTATACTTCAATGGTATGTAATATATTTAATAACTTACATAATATATAATAATTATATAAAATTATAACATACAATTTATTATATATGTATGAAATACACTTAATGCTAAAAAAACTAATGCCAAGTCAATTGCATGTGTATTGTAAAATAAATGCTTTTAACTGACAAAGAAGTCTTTAACTTAAAAAGCAGTTGGATTTCCCTAAGAATTTCATTTCTTTAAAAATGGGGCTGCAACCAGATGAAAAACATAAAAAACTGAAGCTGAGTTGTATATTTTTCTTTTTTAATTTATTTTTTATTATTTTTATTATGTTGAATTGTGAATTTTTTTATGTTTTTACATTTTAGCTGAAATCGATGGGTCATTATAATCCTGAAAGTACCTGAATATACTTTAGTTTATCTTTAATGTTCAGTACTAAAAGAGTTCTTCAGTAATTGCTTAAAGGGACAGAGAGCTATTCATTGTTTTGTGTTACTTAGGAAATTGTGCATGTCTATATGTATACATCAGCTAAAAGTCAAAGAAAGATTTCTTATTTCGGAAAGGATGGCTTTTTTCACTGAGACTTATTAATGTTCTTTCAGCATCATCTTTTTCTAAACTAATTATATAAACTTGGAAAAACTAAACTTGGGAACTAAAATTAGAGCTACCATCATTTTGTTCTTTTGCTAAAAAGGAAACAGCCTCCTCACCATGAATGACAGTCAAAACAATACTAAATGCCAAAAAGAAGTAAAATTAATCATACTTGGTTACAAGGCAAAGCACTACTTTTTTTCCCCTTTTTTACTAACAAAAGCATCGTAGGTCTTTTGGATGTTAATGCTAGACTTCATTGATGCTTAAATAAGATTCAAACTATAAATCAAGTGTAATACTTACTCTATCTGGATAAGCATGGCTTCTCCATTCTACATTTCCAACTTCTATCTAACATGATCCCCCCACTATCCCTATATTCAGAAGGATTGGAAAAGCCATCAGAACACAGTAATTGTTATACACAGTATTACCTTAACCAATTACTTGCAATCACTCATACACACAGAAAATGAAAGTGTTACTCTCCATGTGTTCAGGACTAGATTCAGAGGGAGGATTACAGTCTTTGCCCTCAAGGAAGTTCACACTTTAGGGTAAGTCATTTTTAGTGAATATATTGGAAACGTGATGGAAAAATTGCTAAAAGGTTTCAGAGGAAAAAATCTCTAGAGTTTGATTATCATATGTTCAATGCTCAGACATCATCCGGGTGAAATCTGGAAGAAAACATACCGGACTAAGAGATTTTAGAGTTACAAAAGCTTGTTAGGGAGCTACTATAAAGGTCTGAACAATAGATGAAGAGCGTCTGAGCTAATTCCATGTCAATGAGCTCCAAGAGTCAGTCTTCCTGCCTCTTCCACATTCCAGGTGTTCGGTGACTTCTCTAAACTCAGAGATTTTGAGTTAGTGTTTGGAATTCCTCAACCTAAAAATAATCATAGAAATGCACAAGCATTTAGATACAAGGTTATTTATTTGCAGTCTTGTCTATAATTGTGAAAAGTTAAAAACAAGTTGATGTTCAAAAATAAGGTATTGGATAAACAAACTACAGGACATCCATACAATGGAATATTACAGAGTGTTTGAAAATAGTTTTTTAATAAATTTAAAGACATGAAAAGATAACCATGATATATTTAGTTTAATGGCAGGTCATGAAGGAAGATGTGGAGTAAAAATCTAGATGATGCCATATATACATATAAGGACTTGAAGAAGATACACACAAAATGTTATTTGCGATCATTCTTAAGTGTTGCTATTATGGGATGTTTTCCCTTGTTTTTCTTAGCTTTAGTTTTAGGTTTTCTACAGTGAATATGCATTATTTTTTAATCTAAAAATTATATAATTTTAATTAAATTTAATTAAAATATTTAAATTTTAACTAAATGTAATTAATTATTTAATAAAAATAAAAATAAAATTTAATTAAATAATTTTAAGGACATGAGGTAAAACTTTTAAGGGCTCGAGGTATGAAAATGGTGTCCACTTAGAGGGCCACTGATTTTGCATATGTAACACTGCCACCAACTTCTCATCACTAACCAACTTTTCCAATATTGCCTTCTTCAAATATTTAGCAACGTTTATGCCATATAGCTTGCACATAGCTATTTAAGGATAGAGTAAAGTAAGAATTACCACATGATCATCATTAGCTATTATAATCATTCACAGACGTGTACTGTATGCCAGATACGGGCTGGAAATGTTCACATATCTTTGTTTCTTTAACTTTTATAATGCGAATCGAACCTGTGAGTTTTATTATCAGCTGCATTTACAGATTAAGTAGTCTGAGGTCCCAAGAGCTTAAGTGAAGTGCAGAGCGCTGATTTAAACTCACAGGCCAAGGTCAGTGCTCCAAGAAAAATATAACAAGTTCAATTTATGTTTATTTTTTTAACGATTGTTTTGACTTTTTTTTTTTTTTAAGATTTATGTATTTATTTTAGAGGGGAGGAGGGGCAGAGGGAGAGAGTCTTAAGCGATCTCGTGCTGAGTGCTGAGCCCTATCTGAGGCTTGATCTCATGACCCAGAGATCATGACCTGAGGCAAAACCAAGAGTCAGTGGCTTAACCAACTGTGCCATTCAGGCACCCACTGACTTTTATGTTTTCAAACAATAAAAGAAGGATATTGTCAATTTCACCTTGTCCTATACATTGCATAAAAGAATCAGATATTGTATGAATTCAAAAATTTTTATCTAATCACTCAAAAGGGAGAGCAGCATTCTACCTAGTGAAGTAGATGCTTTCAAGTAGGGAAATCAATCATTTCCCACCCCTCCCCCCAAAAAAAAAAAAATGTTCTCTTCGTTGTGAGATTTTCTTTTTGCTTTAGGCTGAAATTCATTTGTCATCTTCCTGGGCCTGTGCTTGGTCTCTTTTAACCTTGTTACATTTCTTCCCTACAGGATTTCCTTTGGGAAATTTTACGATGGATGATCACAATATCTATTCATTTATTTTAGCTTTTAGAAATTAGTAACACTGCATTTTGTGTCACATTTAACTTTCCAAGAGCTTTGAATTTAAGCCACAATTTAAAACGCCTAGCACTCCTTAACTTTTTTTTTTTTTTTTTAATTTTACCCTTTCATCTGTCAAGTGATCCAGAAAGGGAGTTAGTACTATATATAGTTTATTTGAAGGTAAGGAGGTGGAGAGGAACAGCAAACCGTTCATTAAATACCATGACCTCTGGAACTTAAAAAGGGTAGAATCAGATGTTTCAAAGAACCATGGGGGCTATTCAAGCCACACATCGTAAAGGGACTTGAAGTCTCTATCTCACCACTGTTTCCTCCTTTTTTATTGCAAGTGAGTAAAAACTTCTCTTTTTTTCTTTCTTTTTATTAAAAGTACCCTAAAAACAGAAAATGCAGACAAATGGAACAAAATTAAATTAAAAAAAAATCAAGTTGGAGTTGGAGGGGCTTACGCACGCTCACCTTTGGAATAAAGCCAAGACGGTCAGATCTGTGAGCATCATAAAGGGAGCACACCAGGAGGGGGAAAGGCAGGACTGAACATCTCAGTCTCCCAACAGTTCAGAACTGGAGAGGACGCCAATATTAAAAGTCTCACTTCTCATCATGTAGGATTGAGATGTGCATAGCTATAGAGACAGTTCTGAATGAATCACGTCTATTTTTTACAGTATGACGACCACAAAAGAGTTAAGGTTGGGAAAGCTCTCAAAGATCAGATCTCTTCGATTTCATTCTGGACTAAATTCTTATAATCTTCAGGGGCGTATTTTTCCGTTCTCATTTCAAATACTTCAAGATAAGCAGCTACTACCACTCCCCATTGAAACTTAATTTCTTAATCCAGTAATTTCAGAAGCACATCTTCCTGGGCTACGGGCAAAATGATCATTTGTTTCCTTTTATTCTCAGACTCCCATTTCCATTCCTTATCTGGAACTGAGCAAGCTGCCAGGCTTGAAGTCTCACTGGTCCTGTTGGGCGAGGCACCGCAAAGGGAACAGCGTATCTGAGAATTGGGCATAGCCTCCTGGCCCCGGGGCTGAAGACTATAAGCCTTCTGCCTAAACCCAGCTTCTAAAATTCAACACAGCCCCGACTACTGGGAAAATCAATGCTTAATTTTGAGTTATTCTCAAAGTCAATTGTAGTGTTCTTATATTTTTAGCTGTATTTTCTTCCCACTTCTTGGTCATTAAGAGCAGTGGTGCAGAATGGAACAATTTCAGCAGAGCACTGTTTATAAGCCCTTGCTGAAATGGATGTGTGGCCCTGGGCCATAATATTTATACATGTTTTCCTTTTTACTTAATTGTAATTAGTATGCTGTTTATTGCATTCCTTTTACCTTTCCTTAAGAATTTGCTTTTTCCTTCAATTGTTTGCATTGGTATCTTTTGAATTTCCTCCCGCTTATTTATTTTTTTGGCATAAATAATAATTGGTGCTACCACAGGAGCTTGATAAAGCTTTTTATTATGTTCCCCTCTGTCCAATAGCAATCATGAGGCATAAAGAAGTCTAAACAGTTTTTCCAGAGTTACATAACAAAGGAGAAGCAAAGTCTCAGTAGGACTTTGTGTTCTTAGTTTTCCACATTCTGTTTTTATTAAAGGTCCAGGTCTCCTATTATTTCTGTCGATTTTTTTTTCCCTCTAAGTCTGTTAGATTTATCCCAGCCCCCGCATCTTAATTTGTATTTTCTCTTAACTTCTGATGTTTGTTTTGTTTTTGAAATGTCTTTCTGATTTGATCCTGACTTCTTATCACTGGTTTATGGATACTGGGAAAAAAATGCCTCTCTCTTATTCAGTAAAGTGGCATTTTGTCTTCCAGATCATTAGTCAGTAATAGCTGATTAAAAACCCAAGATTCTATAATTATAAAACACCTCTCTACTCCAAATTGTTCAGTGAACTGTGTTAGACACCTTGATAACCTATTTGGGGGAAAGAAATCTAGTTGATTCACACCTTTACCTTACCCCAAAATAAATTAGAACTAAATTAAAAGATTGACTTTTAGTAAAAATTAAGCTTCCAGCAGAATTTGTATGTTTGTTAAAGCAGTGCAAGAAACCATAAAAAAAAAAAAGATTGATATGTTTGAATGTAGATATAACTTTTAAAAAATCCTTGGTGTTTTAAGGCAATAATATACCATATATATGCAACACATACATCTGAGAAATATTTAATTTCTTATATATCAATAAATACATTAATGCTCCAATGTAAACATTAGGAAAGAGCACAAACAAGTATCAAAGGTTAGGACTGATAAATGAACAGTAATCATACCAAAATGTATTTATCCCCATTTCTATCCTAAGAAATAAAATTTAAAACAACAAGTCACTGCCATGATTGCCATTAACATAGCAAAATTTAAAAGTCAGTTTAAAAGCTAGTGAAGTTTATGTGACTGAGTGATTCTAATTTCCTTTTTAAAACTTCTAAGTTCCACTGATCTTATGCAAGGAGCACGTGTTCCTTTTATAATGAAAAAATTAGCACTTTAAAACACATATAGATGTGTGTTTAATGTCTTCTGCAAGCACAAGACATGACTAAGAAGTGAACAGATATTTTGAGTTGATTCTACTGATCTGATTTTCTAATTCCACTGTATTTCAATTAACTTAATTTGTTCCTTGAAAATAAAAATTAACAAAAGCAGAGATTTTTCCAAGTTAATGACATCCTATGGTAATATTTCATGGCCAAGAGAGAAGAGAACTACCTTGATAAGGGCTGTTCTGTTGACAAAGGCTGTCTGCACAGTCAACAGCTTGTACATGATTAATTCCATAATTGAACTTCAAGACAAGGTCTGAGGTGTTGAGTTGAAGTGTTCTGAAATTGTTTAGGGTTCAGGAGAAATGGATTTGCCATAATAAAGGGAAATTTTTAGATAAGTAGGTTATCAAGAAGGATGTATTTTTCTGGAGTGACAAATGTGTAGATTCAGTTCATTTCAAAACGTTAATCTCAGCATAAACAATTTTTGTGTTTCTGCGAAGATCTGCGAAGATCTCTCAAAGTAGATCCCTTAGGGAGGCAGAAGGTGGGAGTTATATTGGACTTTATTCCATTATTACCCAAAATAATAGCCAGGCAACACTTCTTAGAAGCAGTGTACTTACGCTGTCGGGTTCATCCTTGGAATAAGCCTCTGAAAAAGGTACCCTTAATTACTCACTAAATAAAAGAAGAAGAAATTCTGATGCAACAAGGCTAGGTCCACCAGAAGGACGTGGGAGAGGCAGGATTTGAGCCCAGACAAATCTGACGGTGAGGCTGGAATTCATACTCTGACTAGTACCCTGCCTCTACATTAGATTTCAGTTGTCTTGACCTTCCCCTAACAGCTGACCCCTCCACGTAGGGCACTGGCTAGCCTGACATAATCTGCCCACCCTACCCTTGCTTTTAGGGAGTGAATCAGAAAGTGCTTGGGTTTCGTAGTCTAGCTTGGATTGAATTTTTGTTCCATGTTCATGTTCCTAAGTTAATTATTTCTTCACCCATAAAATGGGGAAAGTAATAACCTCAGAGAGCTGTTACAGAGATGGCAATAGCATATGTGAAAGTGCTTAGAACAACGCTTGGCAAATCATGGATGTTTAATAAATATTAGTTTCCTTTCTTCCTTCCCTTGCCAGACAAAAGTCTTTCTTCCTTACTAAGTCAGTTTGCATGAAAATGCTTTCATGGCTCTCACTTTATCACAGAATCTGTGGAACTTTTGTTCATTCGATCAAATGGACCCTATTAGACATGGAATCTCAGAGGCTTCTCATCCCCCAAGTGTGGGCAGGGGATGCTGTGGAAAGCCCTGTTAGATGTTTATATAAGCTGACATTCGAAATTCTCCTTTCTGGGTTTGGACAAGCATTTTATACTCTTACGTCTGTGACTCTTGCTTCTCTCTCATTTCTCCAACCTCACCCTGCCCCCCAACTCCAAAATGCACTTTTATACAACTGAACTCTAGCTCAAACTGCTTATATGCCATTTCTCAAAGATGCCTTATCATTTCCTGCTTCCACATTTTTTTTTCTCCTGCCGGGCTCTCTCCTTGAATAACCTCTTACGGAAAATTTATCTATGAACTTTTACCTTCAAGGCTTCACTCAAATGCCTGCTCCTGGCACAGCTCTGCCCACTCTGGATAGAAAAGACCTCCCTTTCTACTAGACCACCGTGGCACAGAGTATCACTCAATGGACAGACTGCAGACGCTTTACTCTTTGGGGGCAGAAGATTGATTGGATGGAATAATAATTTAAAACAGCATCTGATTATAAATGGCCTGTCCCAACTCCTTACTAAAAAAATTTATGAAGCAAGCAAAAGCCGCAGTCTTACAAATACACTAAAACCTAATAAACAATGTATTATCAGAATTAGGAAGGAATTTCTGACAATTTAAAGGCCAGAGGAACTGGATTGAGAAACTTGTACAAACTGCTTTCCCACTAAAAATAGATAAAAATTCTTGCTCTGAGAATAGAACCACTCTTCACCCTCCTCAACTGTTTACTTCCTACTCAAAAATCACAGGGGCCCTGTCCATCACTCACAACAGCCACACACACACACACACACACACACACACACAGGATGATGGGGGACAAACTCTTCTAACAGCTAAGTGATATTTTATGGGGTATCCAGTATGCTATCCCCTAATCCCTAACATTGATTCAAAAGAATTAAACATAGTAAAAAAAGACTAGAAAAGATATTTTGAGAACATGCCCCCCAAAAAAAAAAATGACAAGTCATCAATATTAATTTTTTTTTAAGCCGGAGGTGGGAGGTGACAGGAGGGTGAATTGAAGGAAGGTGATACAAACTTCCATTTAAGACAAATAATAAGTAATAAATAATGTAATATATATGATGTCCTGTACAACACGATGACTATAGCTAACTCTGCTGTATGGTACATTTGAGAGCTGTTAAGAGAGTGGATCCTAAGTTTTCATCACAAGGAAAAAGGTGTTTTTGTTTGTTTCTATAGGAGATGGTGAATGTTAACTAAATTTATTGTGGCAATCATTTCACAATATATGTAATTCAATTATTAATGTCGTCTACCCTAAGCTTATATGGTGCTAAATATAAATTCTGTCTCAATAAAACTGGGGAAAAAAGTCAGATATGAGACAAAATGTAGAATTAATAGGAAAATAAATACTTAATATTGATAAAATTTATAGTAAATATGTAATTGCTAATCTTTTCAAATAAAACAATGGCTGAAATATATAAAGTAAAAATTGCCAGGGATATAAAGAAAAATAACATTACAGGTGTTGGGGAAGATCACATACATCTCAGGCTTTGAGAAATCCAGTAGGAAAAAATAGATTAGAATAACATATAATTATTATATATTATATATAATATATATAATATATATTATATATATTATAATTTATATAATATAATAAATTATTATACATTATAATAATATAAATAAGGTGGTGTGTATATATACATATACATATATATGTGCATAGATAAATTTATAGAGAGATAGATATAAATAGGTAATCAGTTCAGTTGCCTCCAAAAGTATCTATGAAATATTCAGAAAAAATTATCACAGTATTTGTCTCAAAGAAAGAATTGAGAAATTCCAAACATTGGATGATTTGCATTTGCTATTACTAGAAATTAATAAGGAAGATAAATTCATAAAAATTTAAATAAACATCAAGCCAAAGTAGGAATTAAAACTACGGTTATAGGGCACCTGGGTGGCTCAGTGGGTTAAGCGACTGCCTTCAGCTCAGGTCATGATCCCAGAGTCCTGGGATCGAGTCCCACATCAGGCTCCCAGCTCCATGGGGAGTCTGCTTCTCCCTCTGACCTCTCCTCTCATGCTCTCTCACTCTGTCTCTCTCTCAAACAAATTAGAAAAAAAATTTTTTTTTAAACTCCCAAAAACTACAGTTATAAACCATTTAGAAATGAACAAAAATGACATTATATATCAATTCGTAAGAGGAAGGAACTTAACATGCTTTTGTTCAATGGGTTTTTGAAAATTAAGCTCTAGCCACATGAGTATTTCCTGATGTCGTGCCCTTTAGAAAGCGTGTAAAGCACCCTTCGAATGAAATATCCTGGGCCTAGTATTTGCTCTTACTGTCTTTGTTTACATTTGTTTTGACCTGTTTTTCCCTATTCTCCATTTCCTTGGAATACCAACCACTAAGCAACATATTGGATCATCTCAGAAATACCTAAGGTCCTTTAAATTTAATAGTTCTTGTGAGTATAATCTATGACTTTGACCCTCAGTCTTGGTTCCACACAGCTAGTGTTACTGTTAAGAGGCACTCACACCTTCTATCCAAGACACAAGGGGCCTTTACAAGTTGGAAGAGCTCCAACTCATCTCCCAACTAGAAGAGGAAAATTATGGAGGGAAGATAAATTATAACTCAGAATAAGAGTCTGTGATCTCAATATCTTCAGGAGTTTATCACAGAATTAAATAAATACATACACATGCACACACACATATATATGCGTGCATTCACACATACATACATAAATGGAAAATACGGATGCTATTTTTTTAGGGATTCACTCAGAATTATAAACAGTACATATATTTTAAAACTTTTAACTTCTATTTCAATGGCAATAATGTGGACCAAAGTGCTTTTTTTCTCTGAGCTTCCTGTGTCCAGTGAGATCATGTGTACAGTATATTGATGTCAGAAATGGCTATTTTATTTCTATACTGAACTCTCAGACATACAGAAAATAAAGCTGGTTTGTGTTATACATCATTTCTCAATCCAAATGTGATGTTTCTTTTCCTGAATTTTTCACTTAATATTACTAGCAAGTATATCATTAGTAAATTATAGTGCATTTTCTCAATTCAGACTTATTTCCAACAAAAAACCTGCCAGTTTCCTATAAAGAAACTGTAGATAGTTGCTATACTCGTCTATGGTACCATAAGAGAAAAAGACATTTGGTCCTTATTTCTGGAAAAGTTCTCACTAACTAGTGAGTGCATATGTACGAAAGACAAATTTGTGTGATCAAAATAACTCATGTGGTTTCTAAACATATTAACGGTCTTCCCCAATGTAGACGGGGGTCCAACGTATCTCTTACATTGGACATGAGTAGCTTGGGGAATGTTGAACCCTTTGTGGCTACCCCAACCCCACGGGAGACAGTGGCAATGGAGTATCTGCAGTCAGCCAGCCGAATACTCACAAGATCACAGCTGAGGGACGTCGTGGCAAGTTCACATTTACTCCAAAGTGAATTCATGGTGAGCCTGCTGTTTATTGTTCACTGCATATTCAGGGAACCCCCTCAGGGCTGCTGGTGACTAAGTTGATTCGGAAAAACACATGTCTACCCAGAGAGCTTTAGAACTTCTTAGATCTAATTATTGTCCAAAGGGAATATCCATTTTGTAGATCACTTTAGGTATATCGGTTGTACATTTTAAGCCAAGTCTGTTGATTTTAATAAACTGATCATTCCAGGGTCTGTTCAGATACTTGCAACCACTCTAATGATGACATATCTAGCAGTGGGCTAGTATTACCAATAGCCTCTTTAACTATTATTAAGCATCCAAGGTAAAAGATGAACATGGAGTTTTTAAAATTAGACTTTGTAGTGTGTCATCTTTTCACATATGAAGAAAACCTAGTAAGATGAAAGAACCAGTCACACAGCTAGCCAAAAGTACATCCAATATTCTTTTCTAGAACCACAGATAGGCTTTTTGGGATAAGCCTTTAAAGGAAAGATGAGGCCAACAAGGAATACCAAAGAGAAGGATAATGCTGGGAGATGGTCATTGTCGGTGCGTGTCATAAAGCAGGAAGAAGCAGGGGAGGAAAGATCTGTCATGGTTTTACCAAAACAGACTGATGTGCTTGAAATTACCAAACATAAATGTGTGCTTTCTACTGAACATTCAACAATTTCGCTTCTTTTGGTAACTTGGAACTCAGAAGTTATAATATTTCATTGAAGCAGAGAGTAGGGATGAATATTATAAATATCTAAAATAATGCAAATTTAGGAAATGATATTTAAAAAGCAAACTACTCCTCTCTGTAGACCATATTCATGATCTCAAATTTCCAGACTGACTGAAAACAATTTGAATTAATTTGTAGATAATTTCTTTCATCAAATTGAATTCATTTGTAGATAATTTCTTTCATTTCAGTGAATATTAGGCTGTTGAGTTAAGATCTAATTCACTTCCACAGAGCCATTTCTGCTCTAATTGTTCCTCTCCAATCATTTGAGGCCCATGACATATTCTGAGTAAAAACATTTGTATTCCTGTTAAGAAGGAGAAAACAGTGTCTGGAATCCCTTCACTAAAAATATTGCATTTACAACAACAAATGGAACAATACAATGAATCACTGACCTCTACCTCTGAAACCAGTAACACATATATGTTAATTAATTGAATTTAAACTTAAAAAAGAAAAAAAAAAACAAAAAACAAATGGAACAATACAATCATAATCCATTCCTTAATACAAAAAAAAATTATATTGCCATCACTTGAATAAAAAAAAAACTCCCTTTGTATTTACCATTTGGAGAGGGAGGTTTTAATAATCCTGACAGAGTCATACAATGTTAAAAGAGAATCCATCATAATGAAATTTTTGATAACTTACATAAAGTTTTTTAAAATTTGAATACATTGTCCATTTTCAGCTGTTTATATATATTTCTAGCAATTATGTCAGAACAGAATTTTAAAAATCTAATCAAAATTTTATATGTTTCTCTAATAACCGTATGTAAAATAATACTTTCTAACACAGCGAGCTGTTTCTTAGAGTCAACTTGCCAGGGTGCAGCTAATATGTTTGTGAAAGGAAGGGTGTTGGTCAACCAGAGGTGGTAGTCTGTTGTTTTATAAATGACTTTGAAGTTCAATAGGGTTCTGGATCAGATGGCCCCCTGTGAAGATTTTCTTTGTGGCAGCATCAGATATACTAATTTGATATCATTTATTTTTGCAGGAAATACCAATGAACTTTGTGGATCCCAAAGAAATTGACATTCCCCGTCATGGAACTAAAAATCGCTATAAGACCATTTTGCCAAGTAAGTTTCTTGAATGAAATAGTTTGCATTATAAAGCATAAGCCTTCCCCAGTCACCCTTACCTTATCACTTTCCATCCTCACAACTTCTCCATACACACCAAATTTGGAGTTATAAATGCACATTAAGACTACTGACCATGAAAGTAGCTTGAGGTTCATTACTTTATCCTGTACTACTCTTCTTAAAATGATCAGCTCAGGGGCCCCTGGGTGGCTCAGTGGGTTAAGCCACTGCCTTTGGCTCGGGTCATGATCTCAGGGTCCTGGGATCGAGTCCAGCATCGGGCTCTCTGCTAGGCAGGGAGTCTGCTTCCCTCTCTCTCTCTGCCTGCCTCTCCCACTACTTGTGATTTCTCTCTGTCAAATAAATAAATAAAATCTTAAAAAAAAAAATGATCAGCTCACAATTCCAGCAAACACATGGGTCTAAAATAATATTGTACCACACATTATGGTCAATTGATTTCATCAAACAATTCAATGGGCAAAGGATAGTCTTTTCAGCTAAAGGTTGCTGAGACAGCTGAATAGTCAAGTACCAAAAAAGAAAAAAAAAAAAAATGAAGTTAGATGTATGGAGGCCTGGATGGCTCAGCCGGTTAAGAGTTTGTCTTCAGCTGAGGTCATGATCCCAAGGTCCTGAGATTCGCACCATGTCAGGTTCTCTGCTCATCAGAGTAGTCTGCTTCTACTCCCTCTGTCCCTCTCCAGCTTATGCACTCTCACTCACTCCCTTTCTCCCAAATAAATAAATAAAATCTTTTTTTATTTTTTTTAAAGATTTTATTTATTTATTTGACAGACAGAGATCACAAGTAGGCAGAGAGGCAGGCAGAGAGAGAAAGGAGGAAGCAGGCTCCCTGCAGAGCAGAGAGCCCGATGTGGGGCTCAATCCCAGGACCCTGGGATCATGACCTGAGCCGAAGGCAGAGGCTTTAACCCACTGAGCCACCCAGGCGCCCCTAAAATCTTTTTTTAAAAAATGAAGTGGGACCCTGCCCCACACCATATACAAAACTCAGTACAAAATGGATCAGACCCGAAGGTAAGAGCTAAAACTATAAAACTATTAGTATAAAACAGATGTAAATCTTCATGACTTTCAATTAGTCAATGACTTCTAAAATATGACACCAAAGTACAAGCAATCACAAAAAATAGATAAATTGAATTTTATTAAATGAAAATATTTTATGCTTCAAAGGATACCATTAAGAAGATAGAGAACTCACAAAATGGGAAAAAACATTTGTAAATTAAATACCTAATAAAGGACTTCTATCTAGAATGTATAAAGAACTCTTACCGGGGGCCCCTGGGTGGCTCAGTTGGCTAAGAAACCGCCTTCAGCTCAGGTCATGATCCCAGGGTCCTGGGATTGAGCCTCACATTAGACTTCCTGCTCAGTGAGGAGCCTGCTTCTCTCTCTCCCTCTGCTGCTCTGCCTGCTTGTGTCTCTTGCTCTCTCTATCAAATTAAAAAAAAAAAAAAAAAAAAAGAACTCTTACCACTTACTTATCAAAAGACAGCCCAATTTAAAAATGGGCAAAAGACTTGAGTAGACATTTCTCCATGGAAGAGATACAGATGATCAACAAGCATTCGAAAAGATGCTCAACATTATTGGCCATAAGGGAAATCAAAACCACAATGAGATACCACCTCACATCCACATGATTATAATAAAAATGATAGACCATACAGAAAGTGCTAACAGGGATGGGAAAAAACTGGAACCTTCCCACATTGCTAGTAGAGAAGTAAAATGGTACAGCTACTTAAGAAACAGTGTGGTAGTTCCTCAAATGGCAAATCCTAGAGTGACTGTATGACTCAGACATTCTACTCCTAGGCATATAACCAAGAGAAATGAAAACATTTCATTGTCAATCACAAGACAAATAGATAGTTGGGATTTTGGCAAAATCCATAAACATGTCAAAACAATAGCTCTGGAAAAATGGAGCCACAGAGACTTTTTAAAAGTATTGATATTAGAAAGCTATACACAAATGTTTCTAACAGCATTATTTATAATAGCCCCAAAGGTGGAAACAACCAAAATATCCATCAACTGATGGAGAAATAAAATGTAGACTATCCACACAATGAAATATTACTCAGTCATAAAGAGGAATGAGGAGCTGATGCCTGCTACAACATGAATGAACCTTGAAGCATTATGCTAAGTGAAAGAAACCATCACAAAAGACCTCATACTGTATAATTCCATTTATATGAAGTGGCCAGATTGGCAAATCTATAAAGACATAAACTGTCTTAGGGGTTGCCTAGTGCCGGGAGGCATGAGAAATAGCTGTCAGTTGTACAACTTTGTGAATAAAGAAAAAGAACTCTATGATGGTACACTTCAAATGTGTGAATTGTATGGTATATGGGTTATATCTTAAAGCTGTTACCAAAAAATTTCATTGTGTACAATAATCATCTAGAGTCCTTGGGCACTTGGGTGGCTCAGTGGGTTAAAGCCTCTGCCTTCAGCTCAGGTCATGATCCCAGAGTCCTGAGATCGAGTCCCGCATCGGGCTCTCTGCTCAGCAGAGAGGCTGCTTCCTCTACTCTCTCTCTGCCTGCCTCTCTGCCTACTTGTGATCTCTGTATGGTCTATCAAATAAATAAAAAATCTTTAAAAAATAATAATCATCTAGAGTCCTTATAAAAATCTAGAGTCTTAATGGATGAAAGAAAAAAAAAATTCTGGAATCCTCTGTCCCACCCAGGGATTCTGTTTAAGTAAGTCTGCTGTTGGGTTTAAGAATCCGTATTTCTTTTTAAAAAAAGATTTTTAAAAATGATTTTATTTATTTATTTGACAGAGAGAGCACAAGTAGGCAGAGTGGCAGGGAGAGGGAGAAGCAGGTTCCCCGCTGAGCAGGAAGCCCAATGTGGGGCTCGATCCCAGGACCTTGGGATCATGACCAGAACCAAAGGCAGAGGCTTAACTCACTGAGCTACCCAGGTGCCCCAAGAATCCATATTTCTAAGCTTACACCCAGGTGATTCTGATACAGATAATACCAGGACCACACTTTGAGAAACACTGTTTGACAATGTTAAACAAAATTTAACTGGAGTGCCTGGGTGGCTCAGTTGGTTAAACATCTGACTTCAGTTCAGGTCATGATCTCAGGGTCCCGGATCAAGCCCCGCTTTGGGCTCCCTGCTCAGCAGGGAGCCAGCATCTCCTCTCCCTCTGCTGCTTCCCCTGCTTGTGCTCTCTCTCTCTCTCTCCAATGAAAGAAAGAAAGAAAGAAAGAAAGAAAGAAAGAAAGAAAGAAAGAAAGAAAGAAAGAAAGAAAGAAAGAAAGAAAGAATCTTTAAGGAAAAAAACTAAAAATCTTTAAAGAAAAAAACTAAATTTAACTCCATGAAATTTATCAATATCAGGCAACGAGCTAGTAAGAAATAAAAAATGGCCTCTAAGATCAAGGAGGTCATGGACTAGAGGAGAGAGGTGCGTAAATGAGTAATTATGTTCAATGTAATAAAAGCCAGAATTGAGACCTAGCCCAAGTAGTGTTGGAGTATAGAGAGGACCATGCTATTTTGTTTAGAGTAGCAAAAATGCTTTGGAGAGGATGTAACATTGTCATTCGCTAGACAACAGATGGTTAGGGTTTGGCAAAATCCATAAACATCTCAAAACAATACTCTGGAAAGGTGGAACCACAAAACTTTTGAAAAGTATGGATATTGAAATAGTAGAGTCTGTATAATTAAGCCCATGAATTCACTCATAAAACATCAAATTCTCCAAATTTATGGTAATATCAAGAATTATTGTTAATGGTGTCTGGTCAGCTGGAAACACTCCACTATAACATATTTTTAATGGGTCTATCCAGTATCATCCCTGTTGAAAGATACTTTATAACTACAGGAATGAAAGTGCTGTGTGTTACAAGTGTGCTTCTCTCTGTCTCTGTCTCTCTCAAGATTTTTCATCTGAAATTTACCAAATATAAGTAATTAGGACATATACATTTACTGCAATTTTACTTAACCATCCAATGTCAGAAGGATTCAGTAATTATTAGGATTATTTAAAGTTCAGCCTTCTCAGAGGTGCCTGGGTCGCTCATTCAGTTACGCATCTGACTATTGGTTTCGGCTCAGGTAATGATCTCATGGAACTCGAGGTCAAGCCCACAGAGCTCCAAGTTAGGTTCCTAGCTCAGCAGGAAGTCAGCTTGAAGTCCCTCTCCCTCTGCTCCTCCCCACACTCACACACTCTGTCTCCTTCTCTCTCTCTCTCTCTCTCTCTCTCTCTCTCAAATAAATAAATAAATCTTTGGGGGGGAAAAAAAAAGAAAGAAAGAAAAATAAATAAAGTTCAGCCTTCTCTATTTCCTGCCCAGATGATATCAGACCTAGTCCCTCATAGTCCTGTGTCAGCTTTTCCATTCCCAGAACTGGGGTGGGTCACTTGAACCAGGGCACCTGTGCTGACAAGTGATGTTGCAAATAATGGGCTTTCTGTTGCAAATGTCTGTAGCCTGAATGCACTACCCATCCCCTGTTGCACAAAATATAATTTGGTATGTCTAGTTTGGGCACACCCCACTATTGGTTGAAAATCATCAGAGAAGACTGGAATTTATATGGAAAGCTATTCTTTATGGTTTATTTTAGACTATAATATGGGATAAATTTGAAACATTACATAAAATAATTTAAAATGATTAAGATTTTAAGGGGCTTTTTTGAGATTTTATTGATTTATTTGAGAGAGAGCTAGCAAAGAGAGAATGAGTGGGGGGTGAAGCAGAGAGAGAGAGAGAAACAGCCTCCTCTCTGACTCTATTGTCAGGGCTCTATTGCAGGACGCTGGGGTCATGACCTAAGCTGGAGGCAGATGCTTAACCAACTGAACCACTCAGGCTCCCCAAGTATTACTTTTTTTCATTGTTTTAACCTATAATAAACTCAAGTTTAAACTTCCAACATGGGGTGCCTGGGTGGCTCAGTCCATTAAGTGTCTGCCTTGGGCTCAGGTCATGACCCCAGGATCCTAGGTTGGAGCTTCATGTCAGTCTCCCTGCTCAGAGGGGAGCCTGCTTCTCCCACGTCCTCTGCCCCTCCCGCCTCTTGTGTTCTCTCTCGCCCACTATCTGAAATAAATAAATAAAATCTTTAAAAAAAAATACTGCCAGATTTTACATATTAGTGAGGCTATCTAATTTGGAAAATGTTTTGCAGAAGAAATATGGATGACCAAGAGCCAATTAAATCATGGCTCTTTCCCTAAGGATGATGTCAGCCTGGCTCAGAACACTCTACGTGGTAAATTAAAGTGCAAAGTGTAAATTTATGTCACATACGTTGCAACAAAAACCAAATATTAGTGATGAAAATAGGTCTATGTCCTAAATCATAAAAGCAATGGGAAAAAAAAACTAATCATACATTATTATGAAATTTTTTACACAATGAAGTATAATAACAAATTTCATGTATATTTATTCCATGCTGACAATTTATATATAGAAATATAAAACAATATAAATGAAATCAAAGAACTCTACTAATTAAACCCTAATTACTTTGGCCATCACTTCATATTTAAAAATCTAAAATCTGGTAATATTTCTTACTTATGTTTCCTATTCTGTTAAGTGCCCAGAACAGAGTAGATATGCAAATAAGTGAGCCACTCATTAAGGCAACAAGTTGTATGGCTCAAACAAAATATTGGAGTTAGACTTGCCTCTCTACCTTGGCAAGGAGCATTTATAGTTTATGGAAGACAACTTAATCTTTCTGCACCATCCTTTCTTCATCCCTAAAGATAGTGATAATAATATTGCTACATAGGGCTGTGGAGAGAATTAAGTAATCATATGTGAAAAGAGAGGTTCCCACTACTAGTGAGCCCCCATCTAATGTTGGTTTCTCCTCTCCTGCCACCTAACTGAGCATGCATCAGTCATTAACCCCACAACCAATTCCAGAAAATAGTAGCATTAATGGGGAAAGAAAACTTTACAGTTTCAAATGCAGACTATTTAATTGCCCTTTTTTCTCTTACAATTTTCACATGGATTTTAAAAAGGGAGTTTCCATATAATCGCCATCTTGCATTGCTAAGATCAACACTGTCAAAACCCTGTAGAGTGAAGGTAACGCTCTGTATCTCCAATATGATGGCCATTAGCTATGTGTAGCAATGGAGCATGCGAAGTTTAGCCAGTGCACCTGAGGAACTGATTTTTAAGTTTTATTTTATTTTCATTAATTTAACGTTAGCTACATGTGGCTAGTGGCGCCATATTGGATAATGCAAGCCTGGAGTCTTCTCTCTCCTGCAACAAACTGAAAGTGACTCCCAGTCACCTGGAAGGTGGAGCCAAGTCCCTGCCTTTCCTCCTATTTCCCACTTATCTTGAATTCATCTAGAGAAACTATGCTATTCCTCTCATCCTCTGCCTATGCCCAGGGATACACTAGCAGTATAAGCACGTCTTTCATCGAATAGCTTCTCCTCCTGACTCCAAACCTCAAATGCTTTTCTGCCCAGAGAAGAAATCATTGGAGCAGAATAACCTTTGACAAAATCTGATAAGATGGCAGTCGGAATATCAGGATCCAGAGGTGCCTGGGTCATGCAGTTGGTTAAAGGTCTGACTCTTGGTTTTGACTCAGGTTGTGATCTCATGGTTGTTAGATCGAGCCCACTGTTGGGCTCCATGCCTGGTGTGGAGTCTACTTGAGTTTCTTTCTCCCTCTTCCTCTGCCCCTCCCCCTCACACACTCTCTGTCTCTCAAATAAATTAAAAAATCTTTAAAAAAAATTAAAGGATATCAGTATCCAGGTACCATTTTTTGTGTTAAATAGAAAGAGTTAAATTGCCAGAGGTATTTTGAAGAGGCCAGATGGGGAAATTTCATGTGTTCTATACGCTAAATCTATATGTGTTCAATAATCTGTTGAGAAGAAAAAAGAAACAGGAAAGAGAGCAGAAGAAAGAGAAGGAATGAGAGAGAAGGGGGGAGGGAGGGAAAAGGGGGAAGAGGAAGAAAGCAAGAGGAGGGAAGGAAGGAAATAAAAGGGGAGGAGCAGAGGAGAGGGAAGAAGAATTGGTCAGTGTTGGGATTCTTATTGCCTCTTCCTAGATGTATCGTAAGTGGCATGCTAAATATTTAACATGTAGTCCAGAAATATCTGTCCTGATAAAAGGTGAATTTGACCAAAATATAGACTTAAAATACACATATTGACTTAAAATGCATAAAATGAATACATTTATAACAGTAATATGAAAATAATGATGATAATGATGATAAAGTTTTGGATTTTTTTTAAAATCATCAGCTTTTTTTATTAGTCTAATCTAACATTAAAAAGGCTTAAAAGCTTTGATTAGAGTGACAGTTTTTCCTCAGTCAGTCCTATGGTGCATTCTTGTTTAAAAAGTTTTTGGAAACCTCTAAATGCTTGGAAGACTTACAAACTACCAATTTCCAAGCTAAATTTAGCTTGACAGGGAGCCTGCTTCTAAGCAGTTTATAGGGCTGAGTTCTCAATAAATCATATACATGGTAGGCCTTATAAAAACTGAAGGGAGTGGGCTTCTTTTCAAGTCTCACTGGTATAGGGCTTTTGTGGAAACTTCTAATAGCGGATACTGAAAAGGGAAGAACAATTTTCCAGTCCCCTTTGCTAACAAAAGGAATCTAGAAAGTCAAAAACAGTGTTTCAACTCTAATAGAAATGAATTCTGATATTAAACATTCTATGAACCACATACCAGGTAGAAATCACAAAGGATACAAAAGTTAGTTTAAAAAAAAAAAGTTAATTAAATATAATTTTTTCCTTCAAGGGGTTCAGTACAATTCATTGAAAGCAGGTAAAAATTTAAGTACTTAAAATATAAGATGGAAAATATTAAAATAAAACATGAAAAAAGTAGCACAGTAGGCTTATTTGGTTTAGCTCAACAAGAGTCACTGGTGGCATCAGTAATGCCGAGGAGTCTCGGCATTAAACTAAGGTTAGGATAGACTGGGGTGTACACAAGGTGGACCGAATTGTAGAGGTGGAGGTAAGAACAGTGGGTATTGATAAACTCTCTCAAGTTTGCCAGTCTAGAGAAAAGCAGTAATAAAACAATTACTAGAGAGGAATGCCTAGAACTGACTTCTTAAATAATGGAACATTTTTTAACCATCTAAATCAATGCAATAAACAAATATTGAATGTCTGCTATTCATATAAGCACCATCCTAGACACTGAGTCTTGGATAAAATGAAAAAAAATCTCTGTCTTTACCTTTAAGAGGCTCGGAGTGTGTCAGACTAAAGAAATCATAAAGGGATGATTTGGCCTTAATTCACGTATATAAACATTGGTAGAAATAACTACCATATTTTCCGTAACACCGTGGTTTGCAAAGAGCCTTTCAACTTCTTGACAGAAAGTGATTTGAAGAGTTAAGACAATGTTCTTAGCGCTATAACAATCTACCTAATATCAGATTTTCCTGCTGTAGGTGGACAAATGGTAACTAAAGACAGCTTCTTTAGGGAGAGGGGATTCGAGCCGGACCAAGTGTTTTTATTGGACAGAAGAGAAGTGTGAAGTGAGTAAGAAAATCTGGTACAAATTCCAAATCCCAAAGAACAGAAAAAGGAGCATAAATAAGAAATGGGGTCAAGAATCAGAAAGCCACAAAAAATATCATGATGAGTAAACTCAATATCTCAAGCTTATGGGCAAGATTTGTGTTAAGGGACAGGGACCAAGATGGACCCAATTGTCCCTCAGTGCACACAGTTGTATCAAAAGACAGACACACAGACCCATCAGCAACAAACATTGACACAAGCCAGATGGTCAGTATATAAATTCACAAGTGTGCTATGTAGTTACTGGTGTTCTAAGGAGCTTTAAAAAGAGTAGGTCTGTCTAAAGCATTCCTTCTTGTTTTCTTCATTAGATCCCCTCAGCAGAGTGTGTTTGAGACCAAAAAATGTAACTGATTCTTTGAGCACCTACATTAATGCTAATTATATTCGGGTAAGTAAGTAAATAAAAATATCTTTCTGATGAGCATGTTGACTTACTATGTGGAATTGTTGGCGGTGGTTTTCCCCTCAGAGTGGATTAATTTTGATTTAACTCGGTTACTAGCAACCTTTCTCGTTTGTTTAGTCATAATCGACACTGGTAGCGGGTCCTTTACCTCGAGCCTTCCTTTCCTGTGTGTCTCTGGCTGCAGGTCTAGGTGCTGGGGGGTTCTCCAGTGAGAACCGGGCATCATGGCCCTCACTACTGTGTGCCATGCTTGACTTGGGAGAACAGCCAGATGGATTGTGCTAGAATCAGTGAAGCCATGAACACTTGTGTTGTTTTGGACCCTTTTGTTCTGAACTTGTTCTAAACTTTCAGGGCAAGGCATGAATTTCAAGTCCAATATTTCTGTCTCTTTACTCACACCAGGGCTACAGTGGCAAAGAGAAAGCATTCATCGCCACCCAGGGCCCCATGATCAACACCGTGAATGATTTCTGGCAGATGGTTTGGCAGGAAGACAGTCCCGTGATTGTCATGATCACAAAACTCAAGGAAAAAAATGAGGTATGGCCTTTCCCCAAGGAGTGAACGTTATAAATTTTCTGTTGCTATGGAAGAGCTATTGTAAAAGGAAAATTGCCTTGTACTTAACTACACGTTGAAGATGGAAATTTAAAGACATGTTCACTTCATGCTTCTGAGAATGGTCATTGTTGTCCCTGTGTGAGTGGCAGCTTTCTATCAGAAGAATCAATACACTTGGCATACATTTATCTCACATATCCCACATACCTCTGTTAGGAAATGAGGGGCTCTGCATTATCACTCTGATTTATAAGCAGGGAAATTTAAAAAAATCACTCATTCATACCTCAAATCATTTTTGAGCACTTATTGTGTGACAGATACTGCTTTAGTTGTTGGTAATATGTTAGCGAACAAAACACACAGAGATGTCTGCCATTGGTAGATTTTAACTTTCTAATGGGGAAGACAGATTAAAAAACAATAAACATAATAAATTCATAAAACCGTAGCAATTAGAAAGAATAAATTGTATAGGGGGACCAAGGTAGGTAGGATAAGAAGATTGGGTGTGCTGAGCTGTAGGAGGGATGAGAAGGGAGGAATATGCTTTTGTATTATATAGGGTGGGAGGAATGAAGCCCCCTAAGTAAGGGAGATTTGAAAGAAAAATTTGAAGGAAGTTATAAAAGCCAAGCAAGGTTTTCAATATCTTCGTAATAAGAAATCCAAGGAGATAAATTTAGGTTTCGTTTCCATACTAGCAGTCTTTCCTAAGGGTCTAGATTACAAAACATTCATTCAGTCCTTTACATCATAAAAACAGAATTTTGTAATTCCCAAAGGGTGCTACGTACTGCTTACATTTTAGGACATCTTATTGGAATAATTTACAGTCTGATTTTAGTCAGCATTTGTGTTTGCTTGCTTATCAAAATTACTGTATCAGAGCCTCACAATGACAATAAAAGTTTAAGAAAACTGAGCTTTCCCTTATGCCTTTTTGGTGAGTTATAACCCTTAAGTATACTATAATCTTGTACTAATCAAGAAAATCCAGGCTCACAAGCAGCAATTTATAAGTTTTGTAAAGCTTGTTGCCCTCTTTCATTTTTGCTACAATAGATAAAGGATTTTTTTCCCCTGAATCTATCCTAGAAAAAAGTGTATTTTGGGCCAGAAGATGAAGCTATCTACTTAACTAACTATATAGCTTACTGAATAAATATATTTCTATGAATCTTATATGAAAACCTGAGGTGGGGGCTGCCTGGGTGGCTCAGTGGATTAAAGCCTGGGATCGAGTCCCGCATCGGGCTCTCTGCTCAACAGGGAGCCTGCTTTCTCCTCTCTTTTTGCCTACTTGTGATCTCTGTCTGCCCAATAAATAAATAAAATCTTTAAAAAAAGAAAGAAAGAAAGAAAGAAGGAAAACCTGAGGTGGCATAATAAAAATAGCCTCTAATATTCTCAGCTGTTTCACCCATATCAATATATCAACACATCAGGGAACTGATAATTCCTGCACAGTTGTTTGATATCCATGACACTCTGCCTTTATTTTACCTACTCAAAACCGACTGTTCAAGTTTAAAGTGTATTCTCTGTATATATCCATTCCTGCATACAAACAGGCTAGGATAATCTGAAAAACCTCCCATCACAAAACTAGTCATACTAGATAAAATTTAAAATAGCGTAAAATATAAAATAGAATATAGTAACATTTCCTAGATCTGAATAGACTGTATTACTCATTATTAAAATTAAAAATTCCTTTTTGCCCAGAGCTTCCATGATGTAAATATAATACTACAGTGGAAACTTTGATGTTTTTCAGATAAAATAGTAAAATAAAAATAGCGTGCCTAACAGAGCTTGGGGGGAAAAAATCCCAGCAGTCAAAAACTGAATAAAGGCATAAAGCCAGAGAATTATGGCTTACTTGGGCTTTAATGACAATACAAGAACTGGAGACAAAGCCTTGGGCTTGCAGGAGCCAGGAGCTGGAATGGAGACCTTCCACAGAGAGCGCTCCTGCAAAGGCTGTGCCTTCAGTAAAAAGGTGAACCACAAAAATAAACCTGCCTTCCAAAATAGGACCATAACAGGAAATCAGTCCATCTAAATCTGGTCTTCTCGAGGGATAGATAAAAAGGGTCTCTCTGGTACTCACCATTCAAAAACCAGGAAACGCCAAGTTGAACAATTAATATAGAAAGTAATCCTGATTGATAACACTCTGTGGCACTTTACAGAAACAAAGGTAAAAGCTTTCTGGATACATACACTCTCGGGATTTACGTCAGAGAATTTCAACAGAAACAGCCTAGCCAAACATAAGCTCACAAGTCAAAATTATGAGACAACACAAGTAAATAAACAACATAAGGAAAAATCAGAAGAAACAACAAGTAAGTAAAGTAGACCTACAAGAAATGAAAATAATAGAAACTATAAATACATGCTTTTTTTATATAATTAAGCGCACAAATTATAAGATTAAAAACTTGACAGGGGAACAAATTACTGCCAAAAAAGACTAGGAAGATGTAAATACAAACCAGAGTCCTAGAAATAAATATTATAGAGATATTAAATTTTAAAAAGAACACCTCATTAGACAGGTGTGATAACAGGCCAGACACAGCTGAGTAAAAATAATGACCGAAATGCAAATAGAGCTAAAGAAATTACCCAGAAGACTGAAATGACCAAAAATACGAAAGAAAATTTAAGACCTACAGGGCAGTATGTAAATGTCCAATGTACATAAAATGAATATTTTAGAAGAAGAACAAAGAGAATATAAGAAAAGAAGCAATACTTGAGGAAATAGTGGCCAGAGATTTTCCAGAAGGGATAAGAAACATGAGCTGTCAAATTTGAGAATCACCATAAATTCTGGGCTAGTAAGTAAAAATAAATCCACTACTAGATACAACTAGGAAAATAAAAAACACTGCAGAGATGATTTTAACAACAGAGTAACTAACAAATGGCTTCTCAGTAGCAGCCATAGAAGCCAAAAAACAGAAGAACAGACCTAGCAAGGAATGAGAGACAGTGATAACCCAGAACTCACACCACATTTCGAAACATTCTTTCTATCTGAGTAGCATGCCTTACTCATTAAATTAAAATTAAAAATTCCTTTCTGTCCAGACCCTCCATGATGTAAATATAACTCCATAGAGGAAACTTTGATGTTTTGTAGATCAAAATGATACTGAGAAGCTTGGCTCAAAAGAAATATGCAGTAAGCTTCACACTACCAGGAAAATGCTGTTTACCAAAAATGTGCCAACTTTCAATTGTGTTGAGCGTCATTGTTTGAAATAGACAAAAATCATTTCCTCCCCCAAAAATGAAGTTGGAGTTATCTTTAGAAATTCCCAGGCTTTATATTTTCATGAACCTTTCTACTTTCTAATAAATAAATGACTAATTGCCAAGCTCTTATTTCATAATCCCAGCATTCTCCTATCACCAATAGGGTTTTTACTCTTTCTTATCATTCATGTGTTCACTGGTGTGTCACTTTTAATTTCCTTCAAGAACTTTCCCCCTGCATTCACAACGTGGCAAATGTTCAGGAGGCCGAGCTTTCAGCCTATCTCGACTTTCCATGTACCTTCCTCACAAAGCTCCATCATTACTAGTTTTGACTGAAAGCGTTCACACGGACACCAAGAGGCCATTGTAGGGTTATTAACTGACCTCACTGGGATTCTGTTGTGTCTCAGGGGATAGGGAAGCCCCGGGAGACAGAGAGACACAGACAATGGCCAGTCAGTGGAGCACTCAGAACTCACCCACGTCACGATTTAGTTCATGGTCTTAGAAAGGCATAGTTCATGGAACCCCAAAACAATGACAATAGGAACACCAAAGATCACTGATCACAGATCACCTTTAAGGAATGTAATAATAATGAAAAAGTTTGAAAAGATGTGAGAATTACCAAAATGGGACATGGAGACATGAAGTGAGCAAAAACTGTTGGAAAAATGGTGCCAATAAACTCCAGGAAGGAAAGGAGTCTCCAGGCAGGCTTGCCACAGACCTTCAATTTGTAGAAAATGCAGGATCTACAAAGAACATAAAGTGAAGCACGATACGAGGTATACCTGTACCAAGAACGAAAAAAACAACAAAAAACAAAACAAGTAAACCAAGTCTCAGACTTGGCTGTCTGTCCAGACAAGGTCAAGGAAGGTTATGTTGAAGGCCAGGCTGGCAGATAGACAGCAGAGCCTGTGGACCAGCTTTCAGCTTTCCCGGAGGACCAGAATTAGCTATTAGAATATCTTAGAGAGGCAGCCAGGCCTAGCACTGCCTAGCAATGCTGGACAGCTAATCTCTCATTCCCATTTCCTATGCTTGTACTGCCCAAGCAATTAAGGGTGGCCCCAAATTCAGAGGCTCACATCTCTCAAGCAAAATTACTCACCTGTCCTTTCAGACATGCTTATATTCCAAATACAACCACACCTTAATTTTTGTTAGGTTTTATTCAATTGCGGTAGCCTGCTTTACTTCTAACTATAGCTAGAAACCCTCTTATTTGGCACAATTAGCAAAAAAAAGTTAGTGGGGGAAAAAAATCACAAAAACAACAACAGGACCCTAATGCTTTATTTTATCTTAAGACATGTGCATTTGTTCACACTACAACTTTTCATTTTTTTTCATAGGACTCTGTTTGTTTGGTTTTGTTAGAGACTAGAGTTCTAGATCATACAACTTATGTAAATCATGCCCTTTATACATCAAATGAAAATTTATTTTAAATTTATGAAATTATACATAAATCAGAATTTCCCATTTCAGTTTCTTTATAATGAGAACACAGAAAAGTTTGTAAAGGAATTATGCATGCAGAATCCTGCATAATTTTTAAAATTTGCTCTTTTATCATTGTCGCCTGTACCTGATTGGACTACAGTTTTTTCTACTGAGTCCTTTTTTTCCCAGTGAAAAACTTATTTAACTTGTACAATTATTTCCTAGAACAACTCCCTTTTTCTCTGCACCTTCCTGTTTCATTAATTTATGTAGAATTAAATTACCGGGCTTCACTAATGAGTTACAATTGCCATAAGAAGATTTGACTGTGACTTCCCATTGGTGAACACGTACAGCTCGGCAGATAGTAACAGAAGTACTGAGCGAGTAGGAGAGTGGCCTGAGAATATTGTGTTGCATGAGCACGAGCCTCCTACACACAAGGAAGGAAAGCCTCTGGTTAATGCCACAGCAAAGTTGGGTTGGTTCAGAGACAATGGATATCAAAGATAGAAAGTTAAATTTTTCTTTTTTTTTTTAAGATTTTTATTTTTATTTTATTTTATTTGACAGATAGAGATCACAAGTAGGCAGAGAGGCAGGCAGAGAGAGAGGGAGGAGGAAGCAGGCTCCCTGCTGAGCAGAGAGCTGATGCAGGGCTTGATTCCAGGACCCTGGGATCATGACCTGAGCTGAAGGCAGAGGCTTTAACCCACTGAGCCACCCAGGCGCCCAGAAAGTTAAATTTTTAAAATGATATTGGCATTGAGAGTTTTAGTTCCCAAGGGAACTTTCCCAGAGACCCCTACCAGAACACCTGAACTTCCATTTCCTCTGCTGTCACATGATAAATAATAATAATAATAATAATAATAATAATAACAACAACTGTGTACCCGGTATACCCAATTCAAATGATTGTGGAAGGGATTAAGTGATATGTTGGTGAAGGTAATTGTAATAATAAATCGCTACACCTGCGTTGGTAATATTTAGTTGGAACAAAATGGAATGAAAGTTACTATACTAACCGTAGGCAATCTGACCCATCCTATAGCTCTCACGTGCTAATGGAACCCAAATGAAATTGACCATCTTTTTATTTTAGAGCCTCTATGTGATGACATGTGTCTTTAGCTCAGAGAGCAAAATCTTTTTTATTTTAAATGCATAGAATTCAAAAAGAAAGTAACTTAAAAATAGATTTTTTTTTTCCAGGCAACTAAACTACTGGCTGGACCGCCTTCCTCCCTGTACACAAATAGCCCCAATGTGGTGAAAGTGAGAGGGATGGTCAAACAAAAAAAAAGAAAGATCAAAAAAATATAGGAGTTTGCATTGCTTTGCAATAATAAACCACTAATTATGAAGAATTGGTTGATGACCAGAATCTTTACAGTCAGGGTTCACTAATTACTTATTTGTACAAGAGACACATGAGCCTCTGAAACCTCTTTTTTCCTCCAAATTATGAATTTTTGGAATTAATAGATAATTTCGCTGGAAGGATCAGCCCAGTTAGCAAAGAATAGTGATAATTTGGGGTTATATTCTGCGAGATAGCATGCTTTCTTGAATTACCTACAATTAGTGGGGTTTCATAATATTATCTGTAAGAGAGCATTTTCCTTCCTTGCATTTTCTGCCTTTCAGATCATTGTTAGCACTGCAATAAAGAACCCCTAAAAAGCTGTTCACAAAAATAATTCGAACGTGAACTTGTGCTCTTTAAACAACTGCATTTGCAGCTCTCCCCCACCTCACATTTGAAAAGCACCCACACTTATCTGGTCTCTTTTTCTATGTGCTCCTAAAAGGGGGAAAAATGTATTCAGTGTGTAAAAATAAGCTATTGTATTTCGGAAAGGAGATGGGATGCTAATTAAGGGTTGTTTGAATGAACAAGTCACATTGCATTGTCTACTGGGAGCCGACTGCCAATTGCATTTTTGGTAAAGAGTCAAGAAAAACATTCAAGAGGGCCCCGGCAAGCTTGAGAGAACCGAGCCGCGCTTCCATTTATCAAGTAGGTGCACAAGCCTGTTCGAGGATTGTTAAGAGTCAGGGTGCAGGCTTTGAGCTCCTGCCTTGCAGCTTTTTCCTACCGGTTTCAAGAGCCACCTTTCCAAAGAGGGGCCTGCTGCTCCGGGGCTCATCGGGACAATGGGGCACGTATGCCAGACTGCTGGACTGCTGAATGCCTCTTTCTTTGTTCAATACCTTTTTCAAGATTCTTTGTCACTCTTCTTGGATTCATCCAGGAGGCATGGGTTTTAAGATACACAATAGCTCGGGTCTCACAGCGAAATAATTGATGCTTCATTGAAAGAAACCAGGCAAATTGGTTAGTATGATTCTCTTTAACAAACCTGGGAAATTTGAGACACTTGGCACTGCTAAATGAGGAGAGAAATAAATTGCTTTATTTGTAAAAGGTTTTTTTTTTTTTTCTTAATGTTAATGTTATGTCAGCCAGAGTTATGCCTTCAGCCCGTCTTGGGTGTGGGGTGGCATGTAAATAGAGGTGAAAATGATTTACTTTGTTTGGAAAAGGACCAGGAACTCAGAGGATGCAAATGTGTTTTTATTGTAATGGATGAAAGAAACAGGGATTCCATCCTGGCTCTAGAATGTAGTGGGGCTAGCACTTAGCATGATAGACTCCCCGGGGTATGTTTCTGATACTTTACATATCTTTTCCATCAGTTCTGTACCTATGTGATTCTTTCTTGTGCTGCTCTTTTGAATCTGTAAGTTCCGAATTTTTTCCAAGTGTGGTCCTATGCCTTTGACCTTGGATGTCAAAAAACAAGTGTCCCAAGGATTAAAAAGTCCTGACCGCGGGCAATTTCTCTCTAAATGTGAAGGAATTTCTCTATAAATGTGCATGTGTGTTTGCAAGAAAATGATAAGTTCTATTTAAACAAAAGTTAACATTGCTTCTCTGGGCACTTGAAATAGAACATCAACTTTCACACTTCCCTTTCTTAATCATTGAGATATGTAGTCAGAATTCATAGGGGTTTTTTTGGAGCTGTTTAAAAGGCAAAATAATACATACTATGAGCCTGTATGTATGCTTGAATCTCGTTTTGTATTTTTCTTTTAATAATGTAGCTTGGATATAATAGTTATACAATATTTAATGTATGATCTAATGTATAATGAAGTAATGATTGAATCATTTAAATCAAAAACCTAAAATTGGAACAATGAGAAGAAGAACAATGTGTTTTAAATGCTTACTGCATGTCTGGCCTTGTCCTGAGTGCTTTTAATGTAGTAAGTGATGAATTAATTGAGGCCACAGAGATTAAGTGTGTTTCTTACAGATTCTCAGCTAATCATAAGTGGCAAAACCAGAATCTGGACCTATGCTCTATAGCTTCAAAGCCTGCACTTTAACTACCAGTTAATAATGCTACAGTTGCAATATAATTATTATTATTATTGTTAAATCCTTCAAAGAGGATCTGCTATAAAAATTGTTTTTTTTTTAATAATTTTGTTATACATTTATTTTAATCTACTCTATCGGTGAAAAGACCATCAGTCCTGAAAAATGTAATACCATAGGTGTGTTAATGGTCATTACATCCTCTTTACCTACTAGGGAACCTTCATTCTGTGGCATCTAACACATCACAGATTTATTAGATGTTTCAACTGGATGGAGCAGGGAAATGTAACTTGGTCCAGTCATTGTGAAAAAAATTCCTTTTATTCCATTGCATTATAAAGTCTAATACTTGGATTTTTAAATTTCTTAATTCTTAACTTCTCGCTTTCATTCTTCATTTCAGGGTTTTTTTTTTCTTTTCTTTTTCTTTTTTTTTAATTTAACTTAATTATTTTTTCAGTGTCCCAAAATTCATTGTTTATGCACCACACCCAGTGCTCCATGCAATACGTGCCCTCCATAATACTCACCACCAGGCTCACCCATCCTCTCAGCCCCCTCCCCTCCAAAACCCTCAGTTTGTTTCTCAGAGTTCTTTCATGGTTCTCCCCCTCCGATTTCCCCCAACTCACTTCTCCTCTTCATCTCCCAGTGTCCTCCGTGTTATTCCTTATGCTCCACAAATAAGTGAAACCATATGAAAATTGACTCTCTCTGCTTGACTTATTTCACTCAGCATAATCTCTTCTAGTCCTGTCCATGCTGATACAAAAGTTGGGTATTCATCCTTTCTGATGGAGGCATAATACTCTATAGTATATATGGACCACATCTTTATCCATTCGTCTGTTGAAGGGCATCTTGGTTCTTTCCACAGTTTGGCGACTGTGGCCAGTGCTGCTATGAACATGGGGGTACAGGTGGCCCTTCTTTTCACTACATTTGTATTTTGGGGGTAAATACCCAGGAGTGCAATTGCAGGGTCATAGGGAAGCTCTATTTTTAATTTCTTAAGGAGTCCCCACACTTTTCCAAAGTGGCTACACCAACTTGCATTCCCACCAACAGTGTAAGAGGGTTCCCCTTTCTCCACATCCTCTCCAACATAAGTTGTTTACTGTCTTGTTAACTTTGGCCATTCTAACTGGTATAAGGTGGTATCTCAATGTGGTTTTAATTTGAATCTCCCTGGTGGCTAGAGATGATGAACATTTTTTCATGTGACTGTTAGCCATTTGTATGTCTTCTTTGGAGAAGTGTCTGTTCATGTCTTCTGCCCATTTTTTGATGTGATTATCTGTTCCTTGTGTGTTGAGTTTGAGGAATTCTTTGTAGATTTTGGATATCAGCCCTTTGTCTGTAGTGTCGTTTGCAAATACCTTCTCCTATTCTGTGGGTTTCCTCTTTGTTTTGTTGACTGTTTCCTTTGCTGTGCAGAAGCTTTTGATCTTGATGAAGTCCCAAAAGTTCATTTTGTTTCCTTTGCCTTTGGAGATAGATCTTGAAAGAAGTTGCAGTGGCCAATGTCGAAGAGGTTACTGCTTATGTTCTCCTCTAGGATTTTGATGGATTCCTGTCTCACATTGAGGTCTTTTATCCATTTCGAGTTTATCTTTGTGTGTGGTATAAGAGAATGGCCAAGTTTCATTCTTCTACATATAGCTGTCCAATTTTCCCAGCACCATTTATTAAAGAGACTGTTTTTTTTCCACTGAATATTTTGTCCTGTTTTGTCAAAGATTATTCATTTCAGATTTTGGGAAATTTTCCCCCTTTTTGTATGGGGTTCATAGCAATAGTGTTTGGCAGGCACATGTAAAAATTGATACTTCATTTTAAAAATATTATTGAGATGTAATTTACATACCATAAAAGTCAATTGTTTAATATGTATAATTCAGTGGTTTTTTAGTACATTTCTAGCCTTGTAAAATCAATACTTGATATTTTTAGAATTAAATAAAAACTATTGAGATACTTCAATGAAAAATACTCAAAGGCCAGTGAAATCATTACTATCTGCTGTGTTCTTTTTTCTCCTCTTCCAGAAATGTGTGCTTTACTGGCCAGAAAAGAGAGGAATATATGGGAAAGTTGAGGTTCTGGTCATCAATGTGAATGAATGTGACAACTACACTGTTCGAAACCTTGTCTTAAAGGTAAGATTATGTAGCTGTCGCTATCTACAAAGTGGATGATATGACAGGATTACATTTCTCCTCTGAAATTATTTATCCTAAGAAGTATTACAGATTCAATTAAAAAAACAATAATGTCAAGATCAAAGAGAAATGATAATCATCCCCTCCTGTATTTCTTTGTCATAAGCTACTCTTAGTATGTGGAATAATTAATTTAATACAAGTAGGCATTAAGGAAATTCACTAAGTAGGATGTTGTGATCTTCTAATTTCTATAAGCAAAACATTCTTGATTTAACCTTTCAAATGTCTTTAACTAAAGATTTATACTAGAGATTTTACCACGATTGGGGGGGGGTGTTGTTTTTTGGTTGTTGTTGTTGTTGTTGTTTAACGTGCCTTTGGTTTAAGCAGCTTTTAATAAGGCCTAGAAACCGTGAAAGAGAAAATCTGTGTTTGTGGGTGGCTGTGGGAAGCAAGACAAGCCTGAAGTGTTGATGAGATCTTCCCAAACGTGGAGTTACAGTAATTTATGGGGACTTTCCCCAGACCACATGACATCATCCAAAAGTTATCTTATTGAAATCACGGGCAGCAGATTTGAGGAACATTGCCATGGTATTATTTTTGTTTCTAGAGAACAATCATCTCAAAGATCTCAACCCCGTCTAGAACCTCACTGCTGAAACAGAAGCATCACAGAGAGGAGAGGCAGAGCTTCACTGAGGGTTTTAGAGGGCAATTCGAGATAGGAAGGCACCCATTTCAACACATACCCTCGAGTGCCTATTCCGTGTCGGGCCCCCCGCACTGGCATCGGGTTACTTGATGATGTGCATGGACCCTCCCTCAAAGCTTGTCTCATTTAGTGACCCCTTCCTTATAGCTCCTGTACTCCTGGGTCACCTCACTGCTGCTATAAACTGCAACTTGGGATGAATGTAGAAAGTCAAGTGTAGGGGCCAAGAATAAAATCAAGTGTTCCTAGGTGGGTTCATATGTTTATCATCGCTTCTCAAGAATGTTCAAAGAGCAGGAAGCACACCGTATTCCAATTCCCTCTTGGCTTCCTTTGCGATGGCCGTTCTGTTTATTACAATAAATCACAAACGTGTAGATTGTGTAGGTTTCACATGCCTTTTCAGTTGTAAATATCCATTTCTCATTGAATAGAGGCAAGATCTCATCGTATGTAAAGTCATGTTTTCTCAACGTAGAAAAGGGCACTTCAGCAATCTCCTAGATGTCTTTTTTCCATTCAGAAGTAAGTTGCCAGCAAGCTTGAAGTGATAGAAGGCATTCAGTATTGTGGTTTGGATGACTTTTAGTTCCACAAGTAAATGAGGCATTTGGTGACTTGCTATTTTCAGCAAGGAAGTCACACCCAGCATGTGAAGCATTACTGGTACACCTCATGGCCTGATCACAAGACTCCAGACAGTGCTCAACCTCTTCTGCAGCTCATGCTGGATGTCGAAGAAGACAGACTTGCTTCCACGGGCCGGGGGCCTGTGGTCGTCCACTGCAGGTAAGGGATGAGCTGTCCTTCCTGCCGAAGCAACGGTCCATCCTCTGTAAAGCCATCGAACGGGTGGAGGCTGGGTGGTGCTTCCTGGTTGTGACTCTGTTGGTAAATTCAGTATTTACTGAAATTGGCTCACTTCCTCATATTTGATTTTTAATTGAGATGCTACATTGTAGAAATGAAGTCCAGTAGTATCAGGTCATTTCAGCAAACAATGATAACACAGTAGAGAAAACAGCACTTTTACATCAATGGCTCAGGGAACAGGAGACTTTATTCAGCCCTCGACCTTGAAACATACATCGATTTGTTTAGTCTCCTCAGGCTCTTTGATGGGAGGAATGGCACGTTTTTAAAAATTGTCATTGGCTTTTTTATTGAACCGTACTTGAATGGTATCTTGAGATGGTATCTTGAGAACACGCATTATTATATCAAACGTGGTAAAAACTAGTCAGCTACTTGAAAAGTGATTTCATTAAAAAAAAAAAAAAAAAAAAAACAGGTGGAAATAAATTTATGAAGGGGGAAGTGGGTAAGTGGTAGTTCACCAAAAGGAGAACAAAGTGTAGTTACCAGAACGTGGGTATTGGAGGTTAGGCAGATAAAAGTCACAGATGTCCGAGGTGAGCCCCTTCCTTAACTTCTAGCTTAAAACTCTCCTCTCATAACTGATACCTCCTTCCCCTTTTCCTTTTAGTGTGCCCAAACGAAAGCAAATCGCTTTAAAGTAATTTACATAACCAGTCATTTATTTATTCTTTGTACTTTGTCAAAGTAATTTTTGTTGCTTTGTTTAAACTCATAAGCCTTGTAAGATAGCTTTTGATGATATTTGTAACAAATAAAATATAATTAACATTGTAACTTTAGCCTCCTTCTTCCTTGAACCTTTGTGGTTTAATTAAGAGTAAAATTTATTGTATATCTATATATACAAAGGAGTCATTACCCAGTTTCTAGCATTAGGCCTTATCCTAAACTTTGCCTGGGGGTGAGGAAAGACAGCCTAATGGGTCATGTTTTAGGGCTGGAACTGTCCTCCACCCAAAATCATAAATCACTCAGGATATCTAAAATGAACGAGCTGTTTCCCCTATAAAACCAGTTCCCTGCTGATGACTATTTCTAAGAATAAGAGCAGCTTTTTTCCAAGCACTCAACATCTAATGTTGACAGTTATCTTTGGCCCTTCTCTCAACTCCAGCCTCAGTATCTAATCAGTCACCAGATTGGCTTTCCCTTCAAAGCTTCTCCCATAATCATCACTTCCTGTCCAACCACCCAAGTTCAGGCCCTAATGACCTCATC